>NW_006800018.1:847740-953478 GCF_000485575.1 Poecilia formosa | reverse complement strand
TGTGTGTGTGTGTTTGCTGGTGACTGATGCCAGGAGGACTGCTCACTTACGCAAGGTAGACCAAGCTTCACAGAGGCTTGTAACATAATCTGAGCTCAGCGGCGGGAGACGCGATTATGTCGGGTGAAAATGTTCGTTGTGGAAACTCTGGAGGCTCCAGAGCCCTCGGTTACATTCATGGATGGTGCCTAACTAGTAATATGCAATAATTAAAAATACATTAGACGATAACAAGGAGATAACACATGCCCTGCAGCTGCCAGATGTTTCATTAATATTTATGCAAATGCACAACTCCCTGCCATCAAAGTACAAGAACGTTTGCTTTTACCTGACTCTGAGGACTGCAGCATTAGTGCCGAGAATTTAGGGAATATTTAGGCGGCCTAAACAAAATGACCAAATACACTGTGGCTGTTGAAAAGGCCTGCAAATACGGGATTTTATCAACTTTAAAAGTGGAGAAGCCTACTTCGTTAGTAGCTAAATTCCAAAATCCAAGACAGCTTAAAAAGTAAGTTAAAATTTCACTGTTCTGTAATTAAGAATCACATGACATTGCTTTTCTTTTAGTATCTGAATCTTGACTGACCAGTTTTAAATTAAAGCAGAAACAGATATACTGGCTTTTGATGAAGATTGGACAAATTTCTGCTTCATCAGCCCTGATGGGAGTTCAGCCGGTTAAACACTGAAAAAGTAAAAAAAAAATTACAGATCAGTAAATACATGGCACATAATAACAGGGCTCTAACCGACAACAACTTTCTTCATCGTGGCAATTGTTACTGAGTGAAAAAGACACTGTGTTCAGTATTACTGGTGTATTTAAAAGGAAGTCAGACATACATCAGAAGAACAAGTGTCCTGGTTTGTAAGGTGAGTGGAGGATCGAAGCGCAGTGTGGCAGTCGTACGACGATTTAACGCAAAGTTTACCGAAGCGTCTACAGGACGCCTCAGTAGAACGAGGAACACTGAAAGGAGACCAAGAGGCAGCGCGTGGACAGACACAGAGGGAGACGCAAGAATCCAGCAGAGAACAATGAAACACGGGAGAATATACAAACACCAGGCTGATAAAACGAAGGAAGAGCTGGAGAGAAACTACAGAGAAAGAAAAGGGCTTATGACCAAAACACAAGTTCAGAGGAAAGTCAGTCCAGAACCGAGACGATAAGAAACTAATCAGTATTTTCTGAAACATCTTGACGCATTCATGCCTCATCATGTCATCAGGTTTTATTATTGGTCAGCACCCCAAAACTAAAATGCATAAAGAGCTAGCTTGTAAAAAAAAAAAAAAGTGCTAAGCTAACGCTAATGTCAGTCTCTTTTGGTACAACGTATTGATAACTGACTCATAACCTGCAGATAAAACACAGTAAAGGTTGCTTTCATGTTTTATCAACTTAGAACATTGCTTTGAATGGTTTTATGATGTTAATTAAATCAATTACATGCTTTCGATCACCAGTCCATTTTAAATCTGTTCAGGCTTTACTTGATAAACACTCCATTCTCTGCAGATTTTATTTTAAATATTACTTTAAAATATATTTTTTTCTCATTTTAAGTGAAAATAGATGAGATATCTACAGGCACAAGTAATGACAAGAAGAAACGCGTTTTAAGTACTTATGTTGAAATTTAAATTTCCTCAGGTCCAGTTGCTAGTTTTGGTCCGGCGCCTGGTTTTATCCCTCTAAGTGTTTTTAACAGCGACGGTTCGGCCCACTCTGCAAAGTGCAAATAAGGCTGAAATATAAATGACACGTTCACAGCAATTATTCATGGCTACAGCAAGGTCAGCACATTATCATACCATTTATTATTCTTTCACCTGCTCCGAGTCTCTCTGTGTCTGATTTAAAAGTTAAACCTGTGTTATGGCACTAACAAAATGAGACCTTTGTAAAATTAATGGAGCCATTAATAACGCTGAGATCCAACCAGCACAGATAGTGGGAGAATGAGCCGGGTTCTGATGGCTGTGCAGGCGGCAGCTTTCTGAATCACATTTGAAATACGACAGTTTCAAATGTCAGCTTCAAGTGTCCAAAACTGCACATTTGTACGCTGGATTTGATAACAGTGGTCACTACAGTGGACAGCTACCTAAAAGCCATTTCTTTTGTGCTTTTTGTGGATTTTTATGTTTTAAATGCACACAGACCACTGAAGTGGACGATAATGCATCATAAAATACACTATCAACTACTGGCCATCAGCTGCAAATGCAAGAAATTATCTTTGTTAAATCCAACATGGCCGACAGACTAAAAAGCATGGCAACCGACCCGGTCCCTCCTTCTACTGTAGACGACTCTTGCAGGTAAAACAAATATTGTGACATCAGATAACCCCTAAAGAACAACACTACTGATGTATTTTTCAAATAACAACTTTGTATTTGGAGAAAATTACAATTTTTGATTCAACTGTTGCTTCTGCGGACGAATTTTGAGCTGCAGAACCGAAACACCAGAATGGGCCATGAAGAGCTTTTACAGCCTTATGAACATCAGACAGAAAACAATTCATATGAATCAAAACTGTTATTCAAATCAACTCTGAAAGACAAAATATGCAGCGACTTGAAAGTTCAACATTTTGTCTGAGCGTTGCAGATTGTAACCCTCAGATCCTCCAGCGTGGCTTGAACCCCTTAACGCTACGACGGGGTGGGAGACTTGACCTAATTCCGAGTCTCTTGCTCTCATGCAAGACTTGCTCATTACTTGGAATTCAAAGGGTATCTTTCCAGGGTGCGGTAGCATCTGATCCTCCTTCTGTACGAGGAGCGGAGCAGAGAGGCATCGTGCTGCAGCAGGCGGAATATATTACCGTCAGACAAAGTGAAAAATTATTCAATTGTAGAAAAAAAATAATTTACTAGCTCCAATCTGCATGACGAGAAAGATTAGCCAGTTACCCCATAATGCAGCCATTAGCAAAATCTTAATTAATCAGCTTCTTCTTCATGACCTACTTCTGCTGGAGATGAAGCTAATCATCTGTGACCCAACATTCCTAAATCAAGACTTGGATTTTAGCATCGCTGCAAACATGCTGTTCAGGCACCATTTATTCAACTTTAGGAGAAATTGAGGTTCTGAAATTTTCCATATCACTCCACACATTTGGACCTCAGCTAGATGATCCAGCTGTTGAGGGGTCAAGATTAAAACTACAGCGGAAAGGAGAAGGTCTAAGGTTATGGTGAAACACAATGACATTAGGGGGGAGTTATGTGAAAGTAACTGACTGCCTATTATATGGTAAAAACAAGACAAAACAAAAAAAAACAGATTTGATATTTACAAGAATACAGCTAGAGTTTAGGTTTACAGCCCAAGCGTACTGCGTGCACACACAGCTCACACAGCTCCGCTCCAATCAGTCGCACATCCCAGACGGAGTGGACTTGGAGACAATTCCTACAGGCTCCGGCCGGATCAGGTTGGATTTTTTAGGCCCGATCTAAACAATAAATACAACTATGAGACAGTACAAGTCTCTGTGTGTATGTGGAGGAAGGGTGGGGGGAGTAGTGGGGTTTTATTAGAAGTGATCTATAAGCCAGAACCAACTTTAAATCTGTAAAGGGAGCTAAAGATTAGGGTGCTGGCAAGGAGGCCTTCCAATCTCAAAGAGTCCAAAGATACATCTACAAAATACCAGCAGGCAGGGGAGGTTTTATGTGCTTTCCAGACACAAGGAGCTGTTTTATAGCACCATCAATTAACCGTCACCTTCAGTTCTTATGAAAATGTTGTAAATATCAAAAACAGCATAACTGAATACAAGTGTTGCTCCAACAAAAGTGATGATTCGTTTAATCTGAATTGCTAAGAAGTTGCCTACTAGTTATCAACTTTGCACAAAATGAAAGGACATCTGATTCTTATCTTGTTGATTATGCTTTTCAGTTCTTTATTATAAAAATCCTAATTTTAATTTTAATTTTATTTCTAAAATGGTATTTTTTTTGGTATTTTAAATTTAAGTGGCGGGCTGTCACTGATGCCAGGACCTTGATACGCTGCCGCCATGGCAACAAACCGTCATGACCTTTCTGCTCATGTTTTCTGAGAACTACCTCTGATAGATAATGAGGAATTCCCTGGATTCTTGATCTGCCCCTGAAGACTTCATACTGGACTGACTGCATGACAATGAGGGGGAAAAAAGGCAGAGTAAGGATTTCCTTTGCAAGGTCTTGATGAAGAATGCTTTAGATGAGCACGATGGAGGGCCAAACGGCGGCAACTCTGTTTCTGCCTGCAGTGAAGGGTCTTTTTGGGATTTTATGCTAATGATGGTAACAGCAATGGAAAAATATCTGGAGTTAGACAATCTGAGCAAATAATAACCACTGTCGCACCATTTGACGTACAGTATTTACAAGCTGTTTCTGGAACATGTCAGCGTAAAGAAATAGCTAAACTTCAAGATTGCACAACATGTAGTTCTCAGGGGACGAGGTCAGAACTGAAGATGTGAAGCCTCATGCTGTTAGAAACCATGCAGCCGATTGGAGACCGGACTGCAGCATCAAATGTCCTCTCCCCAGAAACTTATATGGGGACATCATAGGTAACAGTGGGAGTAGAATTTTGTACACAAGTACATAAGTGAGCATTTGTGTTTGCGCACTTCCCCAATTTATCCTTCCTCTTTGGTTCTCCAAGGTTGTTTTTTTTCAGCCAGTTTGATCTTCCAAACCTCAGTCCAGCAGTGGAGTACTGTTGCAGCTGTTGCAGTCTTGTTTTTATTGTGAAAAGCTAAACTCTCTGGTGTGCATGACGCATTACTGAATAAGAGAATAAGGTTTGATTCATTACAAAAACCTTTTTTTTTAAGGATTCTCCTTTCACTGATTCTATCTGAAAGCAGGTGGGTTTATCACAGCTCAGGCTTTCTATGACACACTTCCTTTGATGAGCCCGTTTCTGTGTAAATATCAGCTTAGAGGAATGTGTAGAGATGAAATCCCCACCGGACTCTCTGATCTGCCTTGGTGCTGCTCATATGGTCCTTCGATAACCTTTTATTCCAGTTTGTGTCCAATATTTGATTCTGGTTGCTGCATCTGTCAGAGAATGATGCTTTTCTATAAAAATGTTCCTGATACAGGTAACACGAGGCAATTTTATTTTTAATTTTTTTGTAAAATCATTTTAATTGCGCAGATACACTTGAAAACGCATTATGCAGTTTGGTTTGATGGAATTAGTCTTTCATCCAGACTTATACAAGATTTAGTGGTTTACTTAGTTTGTCCTCAACGTAATGAAAATCTTTTTAAAACCAAAACCACACCAGTTAAACCATGTAAGTTAGGATTCAGCAATAAATTTAACAATATTTAGAAGATCAACATTGTTTAGGTTAGTTAATTAGAAGGATTTTTGATTAAATGTACATAATATTTTCTTTCGCAGATGACCTATGACCCCTTGAACCCTGGGCCTCAGGTTTATTTGAATTGAGAAGATCTTTGAGATCTAAGTATCAACACCTATGTTACTGAGAATGATTAAATTAAGACGGAAAACAGTGAATATTTTAAGAAAAAAAACCCATCTGCCTAAAAGATGTATTTTGTGACGTGAAAGTCCAATTGTAATCCAAAACATTTAGCAAATCACAGAACGTTGTATCCGACCATTTACTGTGCCAAAATGGAAAAAAAGGCAAAACACAGACGTTTTGTAGTGGTATTATTTCAAGTCCTCGAGAGCTGTCTCCCTGCAACTTTTACATCCACTCACTCCATCTAACAGAATACGAGTCAAAGTACCGCAAACAAAAAGCCCTCTGCTCACTCTGTGCTTGGTTATCACTTTATAAATAACACGGGCAGTTTCTCAGGAGCCAATAGCATCTGGCTCTGATGGATCACGTAGCCAACATCATTCACTCACAAGGGAAATGCATTTGCTCTAAAGCGAGAAAATATGGCGTCATAATTTTCTACACAGTGTCCAGGAGACCCGAAAGAGCCAAAAAAACAGACAGGAATCACTTCAGTGTGACGCAGAAACAATGGATTACAGGAGAGGAAATATTTACTCTAACACAGATGATGACCGCAAAACGGCAAGAGTAGGACTACATTTCATTAGGACTAAACAGGAGTGCTCTATTTTCTGCACTTGAAGCACTTGTACCTTGTACTTATACCTGATATCTTAATTTTGCCTTGAAGTGTCTTTTGAGGACAGCAAAGTGTTTTTGAGCCTCTTACCTCCTGCTGATCAGCTGGAATTTAGGTCAGATGGCGGATCAGCGGACACTCGAGTTCAGGAATCCCCACAAAGGAGCGTGGATGATTCAGAGGCTGCAGAGGAGTTTTTACGTTCATTAAACTGATGATTGAATGAGCCTCGTTTCCGTCAAATGGGGCTTTGAGCCTTTAATGGCCTTCTCCCTGCATAGTGAATGAAGTCACTGTGTTGTTTCGCCGTGTGTGTGTGTGTTTACACTCATCACATAAATCAAACGCATAGTTAGAATCTTGATGTGACGGACTTGGTAACACAGGTGGATGATATGTATCATGATAAAATACGGTATTCCTCATGATAACAATAAATGGCGATAAAAACAACCTACGCCTTTTTTATTTTCAGTCACAGCAATCATAGAGTTACAGCAGAGCGCCGTATTTTAGATCCATGGTGTAAATATACTGACATTTACATTTGCAGCATCTGGCAGATGTTCCCAGTCAGCAAACACTGCTTTTTGTTTTTCACCAAGACAGATACTCCGTCAGAAATCAGATGTTTGCCTCATGTTTTACCTTCACTTGTCAGAAGGGGGGGTGGAGAGAAATGCAGCAATGAAGAATGAAAACACTCACAGTTGCCCTCGGCACGTTTAAAGCAGCAAACGATGTCATCACATCTACATAAACACACGGTTTGGTCTAACTGAACATTTGTTTGGTGTAAAAACAACCGCTGGAGCCTGATAGATAAAAAAAAATGTTTTTCAGTAGTAATGTGTGTGCAAAAAAAGAAAAGAAACTTAGCAGATATGTTTTAGGAAAAGCATCGCTGTGATAATCTGACACAGAACATTATGTGTAATTGACCCAGAAGTTACAAACTATCAGACCTGGAGCATTGTATTTAATAATAACTACCTAATAATCTTGATTTCAAATCGACCAAAAATAATCAGAACAGTTTTTTGTTTTCCCCACAATTGAGCTGCTTTACCAGAGGTGCAACAGTGTGTCGATCAATATCAATGACAACTCGTCATTATTTAAAGAGTGATATTTATAATACAGGACAACCGTGACAATGTTCTACATTAATTGATTGTGCAGTATGCATATTGTTTCTGGTTTAATTTAAAAAAAAATACGATTTGGATCCCAACAGTTTCTGTTTATTTTCAGTAGAAATAATAAAAGTCAGTAGGTTTTGTGCCAAAGACTTAAGGATAAAATTACAGAGCAGGAACAACTTTGAGATTTTGAACAAAATGCCACATTCATTGATTTCATCCAGGATTTGTTTAATCCTTGTATAAAAACTTAGAAATGAGGTCAACGGAAAGAAAGGTGCCAACCTTATTGCAGAAATTAGTAAACATGCGTCTCCCCGGGTGAGATTACCGAGTAGGACTCCTACAAAATGCAGGAGATAAATGATGTTCTTCTCTGCAGAATGATGTTAGTGTAAGCAGCTTTCAGTAAAACCAGGATGTTACCCTGATTATGTCTTTATTTACATATGACAACTCTATCCTGCATCAAGAGGATACACACACACACATACTTCCTATTCCCATCTCTCCAAAAGCCTCTCATATTTCTGCTCACCTCTGCAATCTCTACATTAATCACATGCTAAACCATGCATTCTCTACATATTAGTTTTTAACAGTTTAGGTGAATTACTAAACCTCTTCGCTGAAGAGCTCATGTCTATCTAAAACCTTTTGGCTGGACGACACTGACATGACCTTCTGAACGGAGGATTAAGAACAGTTCATGTCAGCAGAATGCAAGGCAAGTTGTTACCCGACACCTTGAAGCCATCCATAGAGGCCGCCATGTTGATCAGTCCGCACGATCCTTAGGGGGCGATCAAGCACTATGGAGAAAATGTACCAAATGTGTTGGGAGTAAAGATGCTTTATGGCTGTTTTACATAATCCAAGTACATGTGTCCAAAAGTCAGACTTAACCCGACTGTCGTATTCAAAAAATACTAATATTTAGTGTAAATAAAAACACAGTATCCCACCTCACATCAAAGCTTAATTTGATCAAAATGGCGATTTAAGCATCAGGTGCATCACATCGGCATTGCAGCTATTTTTTCATGAAGTCATTCCTCTCATATTACCTGGGAGTATAACACAGAAGCAATTTACTGGTGCAAAGGTGAAGAACTGTAGAGGTAATCTTTATCATTTCCCTGGTGAAATTATATTGTATTTAGACCTGGGCCTTCACACATTAATTTTGATTAACTAATTGAATAGGTTTTAATTGATTTTTTGTTGTTTTTACATACGAAAGTCCAAAGTCGGAAGCTTTGTATTCATCCACAGTCCACTTTCCCTGAAACACCTGAAAACTGAATGAGCATCATAGCACTTTGCACCAATCTGATGGTTGAATGGCATGAATAACAGATTAAAAACAATAAATGTCTTTGTTGCTGAGCTCGTGTGTCTATTTTTGCATTAATTTAGAAGCAGTAAGGGATTCAGAATTTTTATTTTATTTTCATATTTATTTCAATCAAGTCCCATCACTAGTTGTGGTATTTTGTAGAAGCATTAATAACGCTTGACGTCTTTCTCATCATGTCAAGTTACCACAAACCTCATTATAATTTACTGGAAATTTATGTGACAGACCAACACAAAGAAGGGCCTGAATATGAAGTGGAAGGAGAAGAGTGCATGGTGTGTCAAAACTTTCATAAATGACTCAGTACCCATTTTTCTGATACTCTTAAGTAAAGTCCAGAGTAACAACTCTGAACCTCTCAAAGCATGACTGTGCTAAACTCAGAGGCTACTAGCACAGAGCACTAATCAGTAAAGCAACCTGGAGCAGCTGCAGAGAGCCAAAGCTAAGCATCTGTTTCATTATTAGTTGTAGACTCCATAAATCTGGCCTTTATCGATGAGTCGCAAGAACAAGCAGCTATTTGCTGAAACAAAGCTAAAGCTACTACACTTTTTAAGTGGAAATTTAAACACGTGTATCTGGAAATTTCCATGTCTTGCACATTGGGCAGGATAAGTTCCTAATTACTGGTCCACAGAAGGAATTTTCTTCCGATTTTTAAGCTTTGCTAACATGTTGCGACGCCAGCAGGAACCCCTTCACGACGGGTGTCAGGATGTTAAGCTTAAAACTTGAGTTTAATTTAAAACAGCACAGATGAGGCTATGATCCGATATATTAAGGCTCAATCCCATGAATGATTAATGGGAGTGGAGAGTATGCATGTAGGAAGCTGACTGTGCTGCATCACTGGGCCAGGCTGTAAAATGAGACTGGAGAGAAAGCCAGCCAGCTTGGGGAAGTGGGCTGAGAAGAAGGAGAGGGGAGGGAAGGGAGTAGGCGTATGGAGTACAGTGGTGAGAGGATGTATATAAAACCCCACAGGGAAAACAAGATGTATGTTAGCAGGAAGTCAATATCAAAACCAAACTGCTGCACTTCTGAAAGAAAATGGAAGACCTGAAATTTCAGACGCCCTACATCTGAAAGTACCACTACCAGGACAGGCAGCACCAGAAACATTACAAAATCTGCATCCTTTGAAGACTAGAGACTCTAAGCAGATCAGGAAAACACTGACAAATTACAGCAAGCAGAGACTTTCCTTTGAGAACAATGGGTACGTCTGACTGCAGAAACGATCTGGAGGCCGAATCCATTAGCGTTATCCACAAACAGCATCTGCATTATTGCATTGTCATAGTAACAATGTGACAAGGCGGATAAATGTAACAGGCTTATGAAAGACCACGATCCTGACACTGAGTGGATGAGTGGCCTTAAGATGTGGGTATTATGGAGCAAAGTAGGAGGTTCAACTGTACAATAAACAAAAGGTTTTGGTCCAAAGATGGAGCTTGTAGCCTTATGAAAGTCTCTGTGTTCTTGAAGAGTGGCTAACATAAGCTTTCCTAAAGCAGCGATTGACAGAGTGTGGTTACCACAATAAACTCAAAGAAGCTTTGAGAGGAACAAAGAAAGATGTGAAGGTTTCTGATATTTTAGAATACTCTAGGAAATGTCAGATCAGTCTCACTCAGGGAAATGTGTTGGGTTTGCCTGTGACAGAAACATCCAGTAGGATTAATTTAGTCCAAGAGACACACATCATGTAGTCAGTTGAGGTTACATTTGGATACGACGGGATGAAGGGTTATTGGTCTGAAATGAGAAAACCCATCCGAGCTGTCCAGAATGAAAGTTGTAAAACCCCCAATCAGTATCTGTGGCGGTTTGTGGGTCCGTGCCGTGGCTGACTTTCACATGTTTGGATGTTAGAAGAGTCATCTACTCTTAAAAGGTCCAAGGTTATTTCAGCTGGACACAGTTGGATTAGGAAAATTCTTTGGATAGCGATGTAGCCTCAACCTGACAATAGAATAAAAATATGTGAGGCGCTCAGGCCCAGAGAGATGTCTGGAAAAACTCCAATCATTCCACAGGACTAATTAAACAAAGGATGTGCTTCTCTCATCTTTTACCTGCCAAGCATAACTGTTCCTGGAGGCTGATATAGAAACCCTGAGTAATTACTGACATCAGACTGAGGTTTCTTTGACAAAGATGAATTCGGTCTTTGAATTAGACCGTATGGTGCAGCGTGTTGCCAGAGATGGCAATGCTGATCTCTAGTGTCACAGGACACTAGATGAGATATAAAGGCTCAAAGTCTCAGTTCAAGGCATCGTTTAAATTAACTTATATTATATTATTCTCAGCACTTGGAAAAATCTGAAGTGCCCAAGTGGAAAAATGCTGGAGTCATGCTTGACTTAATTGTGGTATGTGAAAGGTCTGTGGAGCGTGTATGAAAACATTCCACCAAATGTCAAGGCAAAACTGCTCAACCGCTTCTCAGTGATAAAGAACAAGTTTGTACTTCAGTTGCTCTGATGCTTGTTTACACACTTTGAAAATCATCCAGCCACATGGCAGCAACTTGCTAAGGTTCAAACTAGGCCTGAATGGGATGTAAAGTCTCTCAGTGGGGAAATTTACCAGCAAGATCTTCCGACCTGTCGATCACCAACATTGTCTGGATGTTTACTCTAAAGATTCAGTCACTGTGGGAAAAAAAAATGTTTTTTTCTATGATTTTATTTAATCAGTTTTATATCTTTAAAATGTGCATCCCAGTTATTATTTTTCACTAAATTTCTTTTTGTCTTGTTAGACGGGGTCGCATCTCTGACATCGGGCAGTGGACGTTCAGTGACCGTCGCCTGAACATTTGCTGGATGTTTCCTAGACGTTAGCTAACCGTCCAGGGACAACGTCCACTGAACAGTTAGTGGTGTTTCATTTTGACGTTCAGCAAACATCGGCTGCAAACGTTCACTGGACACTAATGGCAACCAGCGTTCCTGGAACAATCAGTGCTGGTTTGGACCATGCAAGACGATGCATGTAGATTCACAAAAAACACTATGTTGGAGTAAGACTGCAGCAGATGAGTTCATTGAACCAAAGTGGAGGCTAAGGGTTGCCAGTTGACAGTCAGTCACCGTTCCTTAGGCCAAATATCAGGCTGGTTGGCATCTAAAGGTTTTATGAAGAGTTTTGTTTGCTCCCCGCAACAGTAATGCTACTTCAGGAGTAGCAGGAGACCTTCCCACTCATCTCACTAATTTCCTGTACCCACTTTTTCACAAGGAGGTGCAAAATTCAACGTCCAGAACAATACAATATTTTCTTCTTTTTGCGGAAAGAAGCATTAGCAATGACGTAGATTTCTCTTCTTTAAAAAAATGACTCTGTTATGCAAGGAAATGTGGTCAAGATGAACAAAGAAAGAGATAAATAGATTATAAATAAATTACAGTTGGACAGGAAAAACAGCAGACATGTATGGAGAAAATCTCCAGAGATCCCCTGTGAATACACCAGGGTGTTGTGTTTACAACATGGCAACAACTCCGCCGATGACATCATGTCAAGGATCAGCAGGTAACACTGCTTGAACATCAGCGCGGACAGCAGAGACTCACAACCAACAAACCAATATGTTTGGGTATATTCTGTACCAGGTCATTTCTTCTTCACTCCATTTGACAGCCATAAGCCACTGAGTTATAAATTGGTCTTCCGACCTGTAAACCCACAAAGTAATCCCACTTAAACAAGAGAAAACCTAATGTATAAAAAGCTTTAAGTTTCTACTGAATCCAGTCTAATTCAGGCTCAGGAAGAGAGATGCAGACACATTGCTTTATCATTTCCTCGTGGTGGCTGTACACTGTTTGACTGATGGGATTATGTAACCAATGAGGAGACTTCTGTTTCCAAAGCAGACACATGAGATGAGCTGGACTGGAACAACTCAAAGGTGGAAGGAGAGTGAGTGCTGAACATTGTGATTTCTATTATTCTAGAAGGATGTAAACAGAAAATAGGCCAACAAAAATAAAGTACCAGTAACATCTAATTAAAACTTTAAAAAAAAAGTCACGAGTCTGTCAACACGAGGCTTAACATTTTCCTTTGACAGTCCAGTAATATGTTTGAAACCAGGCAACAAAAGTCTTTTTAAACTAACAAACCACTAACTGGTAGAGTTGTCAAAAATCATAAACAATTAGAGGTAATCGATAGTCAAACATAAACTATTCAAAAATACTCCTTTGTGTGAAAAAATCCCCAAATTGTGCCCATTTTCTAACACAAACACTTCCTGTCACTTCAGCGCCTCAACTGAACAATGACCAAATATGGATGTCCTGTCAACAGCATGTTACTTTCTTAATCTGACAAAAAAAATGCAAAGATTTTGTTCAGAGATATTTTACCTATGAGGCAGGCAAACAGGTAGCCCAGATGCTAGCTGTGCTGAAGCCAACGAAAGAAACTTTGATGCCATACAAGGTCAGAGAAGCTCCTGTTTCTGCAACAGTAAAGTAGTAAAGGCTCCCTCTGCTGTGCAGCTATGCATCTGTGAGTCCGTGAACAGTTGAGATTTCATAATCAGGTGTACCAGTTGTATTACTTCATGGCCCACAGTACAAATGGATACACAGTTGTAAAAATGTAGGTTTGCCAGGATGTATCACATTGAGCCGGCCTCGTAGAGTGAAGTACGCTGGAGTACGTGAAAGCCTTTAAACGTATGGACAACACACGCTAATGCTTTAAATATTAGCTTTATGCATAGCCCCA
This sequence comes from Poecilia formosa, assembly GCF_000485575.1. Lineage (NCBI taxonomy): Eukaryota > Metazoa > Chordata > Actinopteri > Cyprinodontiformes > Poeciliidae > Poecilia > Poecilia formosa. The sequence goes on along the minus strand of NW_006800018.1, from coordinate 940,059 downwards.
TTAAATATTTGGTTGTTCAGCAATTCCCGTGTTTTTTCCAAGTTCTTAGTCCACACCACATCGCTCCATCCTGCTGCAGGTACCAGTTGATACATAAGGATGTAGAGTAGTCCCCTCTAGCTGACACCAGTGATAACTGTGGTGGGACCCACTGACTGTCCAGCAAAAACAACAGAAAAGCAGTGTCATTTAGTCTTTAACAGCAGAGATCAGATCAATGGAAAGGTCACAATGAGGCACTCCTAATGAAAAGCCGAAAATATCCCAACACTGTTTGTGAGAAAATGCTTACAGGACTTCAACTGAGAGACTGTCTTTTCTTGGTCAGCAGCTTTGTTCTTGCCATCAGCCACCCACTTCACTTCGACTGCTCGTTAAGTGATTAGATTGGAGGAATCATCAAAAAACTGGAACACAAAAAAGTTTGTGGGAATCAAATTAATTAGGTAGCAGGGCTACAAGCCAGTTCGATTTTCCACACCCAGCTTATCCCTGAATACACATGCTAGGAGTTGGAAGACGGGACCAACACGTCACAAAGGGAAGTTCAAAGCCTTGAATAGCTTAAAAAAAAAAAACGCTCAGAATGAAAACACGATTTCATCTTAAAACTAATGAATCCAATTATTTATTTGTAGAGCTGGTTGCTTCTTCTACACCGAGTTATCTCTACATCAACTAATCTACCAGCCAATTTGAAAAGTCTGAAAAGTGTTCACTTGCTTTAAGTTGTGAAAGATGATGTCTGTATTGGCCCAAGGTCTGACTGAACCCTGTAGCAACTAACCTTTAGCCACCTTCTTCTGTTCTGCATCTGAACTTTTGCTGAGTGGCAAGTCAAATAAACACGTCGTACAAACAAGAACGCTCCGACTGACCAAACCTTTAACTGAATAGAGACGCATTCAGACTGGAAGCAGCTCCTTTTCATTGGCATTGAATGCACAGTGCTCTGTTGTTGAACTTTAACTGCAGGGCAGCTAATAGACACCAGATATCTGCCAAACTGTTCCTGACCCAGCACAAAGTAGCAGTCGAAGTGGAGACGCAGCACGACTGATCTCTATATCATACTTTTCTTTTCTCCCTTGTCATTTCTCAACCTCTGTTAGTTTTACAAACCAAGCTAAGATTAAAGTTTGAGGGGGAAAAAAGCTGTGATTAAAAGAAATGGATTCTGACACTTTATCAACCAAAACAGCAGCCAACTTTCACAAAGACGAAGAGGTGTGAAGATCACTCTCCCCAGTACAGAGATGAAACTAGATTTTCACAGACACCAAATAATAATAAGACAATTATTTTTTGTCACTGGCCAAACTTTTCTTATTTTAGTTTAGTCAGAATAACTTAAATAAGTTCTATTTGCAGAATTAATTACAATGATTGTGAGAACAAAGAGAAGTTTGGTCTCATTTAACTTGGGCTCTGTCTCTACTTTAGACTTATATTAAACAAAGGTTCTGTTCATCTTGTTTTCAAGGAAAGCCCAAAGCTCAGATGTTTGGTGTGTTTGACTGGACAGACAGAACCTTCAGGATCTCAATACGGTCGGAAAGCAAAAAAGCTGGGGAAAAAAAAAAACAAAAAAAAAAAAACATCTGATTAGGAGTTTTATTAGAACAAGCTTACAGTAAACTGGAGCAACATTACGACAGGAGGACATAAGATTCAAAGAGACCTAATCCTCATGTTCAACAGACTTAATGTAGTCATACAAATGCAATGAAGCTGTTTCTGAGAGGTCAGAGTAAATGTTCAAACTGCCTTTCTGAAGTGCTGATGTGTTACCATAGATACAAGATGATTTACATTAACGCTGCTCAGTCTCTGAAATTACAGCTCCTCTATTACAGGCGCTATGGTTGATTTGTTAGCCTCTGAATCGCAAGCAAACTCTACCAGAGTCAGTAAAACCAGGAAAATCCTTCTTTAACCAGCAAAACATAACTTAAAGCTACGAATGTGGGACAGTACACTCTCTGTCACTTCTAGTTGTCTAATGAATTGAATTCACAGGCTAAATCAGAAGCACAGTAGAAGCATTAATCTGGACTGCAATACTAAAGGTAGCACCGAGATGCAGATCAATGCATTTTTTTGAATGACTGATGTCAGGGTCACCGAGTCCACTCCAAGTTTGCTGTTTGCTTTACAACAGTATGCTTCTGTCTACCTATGGAGAGAGAGTAAAAGATGATGAGAGGAAACTGTGAGAAAAACTCCCAATGTGTGCCATGTGCTTTGGCAAAGATTACAGAAACAAGAAGCCAGCAGTAACCCGAGTTAGCTTAGCATACATCAGTCACAAAAACAAGGTAACAAAAGTGTTGAGGCTAACACTTTCCATTTTAGAAAAAGTTTAATTAGGGCTGCACAAAATCATTGCAAGTGCTGTAAATGTCCCACAGGGCCCACTCTGGACATCCCAGCACTGGTGGCAATCCGTATGCAGACGTTAAGGTACAAAAACTGAAGTAAATTAGCTTTGTGAGTGAAATGCTCAACATGAAGCCCACTGAGGAGTTTCTGCAATGCTAAAAAAAAACAAAACAAAGACTTCTCTTTCATCCAATAAGACAAGATAACAGGATTGATTATGTGTACTAGGGTCGCATTTAAAATTCAACATCTCAACATGTCGACATATATTATCCTTAAGTCAATCGGTAAGAATTACTGTATTGTCACTTACAATCTCTTACTCATTTGGAAATGTGTCTCTGTGTTTTCCTCCAGGTTTCATTGTGAGTGAATACTTTCTGTCTCTTTCTCTGTCACTTCTACACCTGCTGTGTTTCCTGCTGAAGAGAAGACAACCGGGACCTGACGCAAAAAAAAGAAAGAGCACAAACTGCTCACGTCTGCTGGACTCGATGGCGGTGCTTGTGTCAGCACGTATTTAGTGGCCCGAGCACAAGATGAGCGAATTAAGGAGCAAACAGCACAGCTTCATCAAACTGTTCATAAAAGATAGACTCCATGATCTGTCACATAAACTGTAGCTGCAACAGAAAGCACGAGTTTCACAACAAGGCCGCTAGCCGATGCAAATCGTCGTCCAAAGGGAGTGATTCATGCACGATTCCTTTCAAATTTCAGTCGCACTCGAGCAAGAAAGGTAAGAAATGAGTCACGCATGTGCAAGAGGTTCAGTGACCACGGTGTTACTGTGCTTGATTGGCTAAACTGGTCTGACCTGGACCCAACAGAGAGTCTACGGAGTGCTGTCAACATGAAGATGATCAACACCAGACCCAACAATCCTGCTTGGCAGCTATCAAACAGTCCGATCACCTCCATGCTGCATTGATGCAGTAATTAATGCAAAAGGAATGTCACCCAAGGACTGAGTGAATAAAAGTTAACATACTTTCCAAAAGCCTAATATTTCTGTTAGAATATCCTCTTTTTTTATCGATCCGATTCCCACACTGACTCTGAATTATGGTTTTCTATTATCTACAAATCTATAAGAAATAAAAGCTTGAAGTAGTTCACTTTTTGTGAAATTAATCTATATGATTTATAAGTTCTACTTTCTGACATGATTGCTAAAAAATATTTAACTTGTCACAATATCCTAATATTTGGAGATGTACCTACAGTTTTTCTGCTTATTCTACCAGGTTTTGCAGGTTTTACCAACTCAAATTTAAGGCTTTTTAAGACTTTTTAAGGCTGCGCCGACGCGCTGATTTTAAGTGACATGCCTATGTAACTACGACTAGGTAACTAATCATCAACTTATAGTAGTGTGTAAAATTTATACTTTTGTACTTTTCTGATGTTACCATGACAAACTTCTACTTATTCTGGGGGAATTTACATGACAGAAAAATACAAAGTAGCACATAGAACACATGAAGGAAAATGTATGGTGTTTAGCTGATTTTTCTTTTCAAAATAAAAGTCTGAAAAGTGAATAGTGCATTTGCATTTAGCAAACATGAGTGAATACTTGATAGATTAGCATTTGACTGCAGTTACAGCTCCAGATCTTTGACTTGTGTCCAGATGTTCAAGGCTTGGCATGTGGTTTCATAACCTCACCTTCCTAGAACCTCTCTAGAACTTCCTCCCCGACCAGACTGCAGCGTTCCTTGATCTCCATGCTGCTTGTTCACTAAAGAAGCTTTGAGGTCGGACACAGAACCCAGGAGTTAAAAGTGGTTTGTTAAGCTATCATTTATTTAGCAATGGAAGTAAACATGGGTGAATCCACACCACATCTGTAAAAAAAAAAAAAAGAAAAAAAAATCAGATCGTCCTCTCTCCCCTCTTCTACTACAGCATGTTTTCAATAGAAGAGCCTCTCATGAATCATGAATGCTCAGACTAGCTAGCATAGCCACCAATGACAGCAGATAAACAGTTTCCCTGTAACGGTAAGTTGTTTCTCTGCCATTAACAAATTTAGCAGCATATACACAAGACTGATTGACAGCGATAAAACCCTCCTTCTGGCTCTGATTGTTTTTTGTGCATTTCTTTAGTCAGCAATAATAACGAGGTGGAGGAGATCAATCTATTCACAGTTTATCAGTTACCGCATCACAACATGGTAACTGGTAACCACATTTTTCTTTCTATCCAATGACATAACTTTGATAACTAAAACGGGTCGAGAGTTTGACATTTGCCATCGTCCAGCATCCCACTCGCCTTCCTTCCCCATCCCTCCCGGCAAGAGGTGGCATATGTATTTATCTGGTGACTGCGCGGCATTTATCACACAGCTTAGTCATAATTAGTGCAACTTAGTCTGGGGCACAGAGCCTGTTAGTGGGCATATGTTCAGATCTAGTTAAAGACACAGTGGTCCCCCCGAGGGGACGGCTGAATGTGGACATGTGTGCCTGTGAAGCTCTCCGTGGAGCGCACCCTGAGCTTCCATTAACACAACCCACCATGTTCCCTTCCCCGAGTCGCCCGCCCATGCTGAGAGAGGCCACTCAAAACCTAGAGAGGAGCGAGTTCACTCAAGTGTACGCAGTAGAAGGGCTGGCGAGGAGCTGGTGCAGACAGGAAGGAGCAAACGGAGCGAGCGAGGGATGGATATCATGAGAAGAGGGAGAGAGAGAGCGTCCGACTCGGGCGTGGGGGAGTTAGCAGACGAGCCGAGTGTCAGCTGCCAGCTTGAGAGTGCAGTTGGCATCCATAAGTGTGTCTGTGTACACACGAATGCACAAACGTTTAATAAAGCGCGACATAACGACCAAGTGTATTAACGTAACACAAGTCGAGCCACAATCTTCGCTCCTCTTGCAAATGTGTTGCTTAAGACAAAAATGTTAAAATAAGCTTTAGGCAAGAAATTACATAACTTCTGAGGTGAGTAACACTTGTCGCTGATAAAAACAAATATACCTGCACGCCAGTGAGATGCAGTTAACCATTATCTAATCAGTGATGTGAAGAAATCTTTTTCTCCATCTCTCTTGAAGGTGAGTAGCTAAGAGAGATGGAGTGTGTCTTAAACCAGATCTGAAGCTTTGGGGCATTTCTGTAAGTTTGGTGAGATTTTGGAGCTGCTTTTCTTTCTGGTCCTCCGTCATCATGTGACTGACGTCCAAATCAACACAGCGTACATGGAGAAGACGACGCCTTGTATAACTATGGCTTGTGTAGTTGCCAAGGTGACTGTTGGAAATATCATATGGTTTGCGGACAGTTTTTTTTTCTGTTTGGTTCCAACACTAAGCAAACATTTGAGATCTCTGATAAGGAATCCAATCTACTTAGATATATTTTAAACTTAGCCTCGTTTCTGTCAGGCTTTCTAGACAAAAGTTGTGATCTGTTAGCAAATTGCTTTTCTACTCATTCTGTTTCAAGTGTTTCAGGAACCGCTGATTATTCATGGAACTTCTTTCAAAAAATGCTAGAAATATTGACTGTGGACGCCGACATTAGCGTCGGGTATGTCTGTGCTGCTGCAACATGTTTAGCATCAAGATGCTATTCTAGGTTTGAGTAGCTTCACTGATTTCCTAACTCCTTTTAGCACAACTTGAACACGACACTAGTCTTTAACAGCGTCCCGTTACGTAATATTTTTAAGCAGAAATTAACCCCCAGTGGGTCAAGAGAAGCAGCTTTGTCGTTCATCGCTGTTGTATGCGTCAGCTTTACTGGCGTACCAGACACACGCAAATGAAAAGGTTCTGCAATTAATTAATTATCTTTTCGGTAATGGTAATAACTGACTACAGTTAATTGTTAGAATGATAAAAGAGTCAAGGATTTAGTGACGCTCAAAGATGTAAAATAGAAGATTTTGAAAACCTGAGGTCTTTTAAAACCATTTCTAAACATGTGGAGACTCCAAGATCATTGGTTCAAACAACTGAACATGAGTTCAAGTTATCCAGATGTATTAGGTCCTTTTTTTTTTTGCCAAAGTGTGGAAAAAAGGACCTAAACTTTCAATTTCAGAGAAATATAAAGCAGCAACTACCACAGCTCAAGTCTGGAAACTGTTCAAACATCAGCATTACTGTCCAAGGTGGTCATGAAGAGAGAGATCCAGTCGACATATAACTCAACCCAAATGTGCAGCCATCCATATGAAGCCCGATTCTTTCTGAAGGAAAGATTTACAACCAGATGAGACAAACGTTGACAAGAATGACAAGAACAATGAGTGAAGGTGAGGCTTTGAAGCCTAACAACACTTAATCATCTGTCAGGCATGGTGAAACATTCAAGATGAGTTTGCAACGATGAGTTCAAGGACACATGTGAACCATGACATCATCATCTGGACTGGGCTTAAAGAGATAGTAATCATTCTGTATGTAAACTTCTGACTTTCAAAACATTAATAAATGAATCTCTGACATATTCTTTGTCTCATTATTGAGCTATTTAGGCAAATAGAAATAATGTAGCAAATTCAAACTGACCTACAACAGTTTGGAGTTTGGTCTGATTTAATTTCAGACAGTAAAAAAAATGTATGCAAACTTCTGGTTTGAGTTTCATATGAAATTTAGTCAAAACTTAAATTCAACAACAGCAGGGATCTCAAGTTTTAAATTCATTTCACACATTGTAGCCGTCAGGCAATAAAACTCAGATCTCCATTTTACCTGGTGTTTGTTTTCTTGTGAAGATGAATCTATTGATCCCTTTTCATATCTGTCAGTGATTTCTCTGATGAATAACTTTTGAAAAGTGCAAAATGTATTAGTGTTTCCTGAAAAATTCACTTTTAACCTAAACTTCATCCCAAATATCCTCAGTTAGTGTTTCTTTCCAGAAGCTACAATCTGTCAAACATGGCTCTACTTTCCTACACTAGACCACATAGAAGGGGTCTGCCAGTTTAATATGTTGTTGGATTATAATCCCAAACATACTGAACAACAGCCAATGAAACACTTTCAGAAAGGGCTGCAGGATATTAGAAAAACATGGCATTGCTATATATCAAAATTAATATTTCATCACTACTCTCTTTTTTTCATCACTGCCATGTCCTCACAACTCACCCGAGCTTTCGGACGTTGGTCACTAAGGGTGCATTCACACCAGCCCTGTAGAGTCCACTTTAATTAAACTCTAGTTCACATGCCTAGAAAGTCCAGTTCATTAGGGGAGGTGTGAATGTGCAGTCTGACTCTAACGCGGACCAAAAAAAAAAAAACTCTAGTCCGCCTAAAAACCTAGGTCTCGGTTCGGTTAAAGTGAACTCTGGTGATGTTTGAATGCATGTGGATGCCAAGCGGACCGGAGATCACTCCAAAAGCAGGAAGAGAACTACAGCTCATAGCATCCTGAGTAAATAAGACCAAGACAAATGTGTGAGTCTTGCGCTAACGGGAGGAAAAGTTTGTAGTATTTTAACGAAAAAAGAGAGAAATTCTAACCGCTTAAATTTCCCTGCACTCCGTTTTCGACATTTCGTGAAGAAGGAAGTTGTACTCAGTGTCTTCCTCAGAGGTTTTCATGTCATTTCCTTCAGTGGTTCTTGATGCAGCGCCACCACAGGTGAGGAGGTAAATTGTTTTTTTTAAAGGGTTTGATTCGTTTAACACCATGCAGTTTGAAAGCAAATCGCACCAGCTGAAAATGTAGCCAATGTTGCAATTTTGGTCCCCAATCAAACCGAGACTACTGGACTGTCAGGTGTGAAAACCCCATAAGATCCATTTGCAGTTGTGGACATGAAGGATTATCAGAAAGCAGAGCTATAAAACATGACACTTGAAAAATTCAATTGATGACATTCTTTGGTCTCAGTAATAATGAGTTCACGTGTTGAATGATATTGAAACAAAATGCAGTCAGCTTTAAACTTTAGCTTACGAGTCGTCCAATAGGGTTTAATAAAAGTGGCAACTCCAGAAAAATAACTTTAAGCTTACTCTGATTATACAATTACACATTTGCACTGAATATTGTACTAACAGCGATGATTTCAGGTGTACTTTCCCTTTCCTTTCCTGCAAAGTCATAAAAAGGACTTAAGGCTTGTGGTAATTATCACCAAAATGATCTAACAAGTGTATTTAAGAAGTTCAACACAAAAGGAGATTCCTTCCTTCCAGCCTCTGCAGCAAGCGGAACAGGGTGAGCTGCAGGTGGCTTTTCCCTCTTATGAAGCCATCAGGCAAACCCAATACGGCTGTCAAATCTCCTCAGCCTCACATCCAGCCATTACAAATTACAGGAGTGACAGCAGAGCAGAGTCAGCTGCTCACAGTAACCTCAGTGGCCAGGCGCTCCCTCTGGCGGACAGAACAGGTCACGACTCACTTCGACACTTTTACAGGAAGAGGTTAATCTACTCACAGCATTTTAACGACATCCACACCGGCGCACCATACTAATCCCGTTCCTGCTCACATTTGACGATATGATCCTGAAGCTGGATGCTGCAGTCCACAAACCGCCGGCAAAACGTCCCGGAGCTAAAATAAAGCGAACTAAAACATCTGGGGAGGATGATGATGTAAAAAAATAAAAATAAAAATAAAAAATAAAAAATTGACTCCAAATTATTTCCATCTAAAGCCAAAAACGCCACACCTCTGGCAGACCTATAAATAAATAAAACCAAACTCCAAGAGAGAAGAAGCAGGTTTCAGCGCAAGGTTTTTCACTGATTATTAAATAAAACTGAACCGGTTCTTTTCCCTCATTATGTGTCGCCCGGTTCCAGGTGATGAACACACGAACTTCCAGACATGCTTAACAGGCATACGACATTAGAAAAGTTGAAAAACAAGCAAGCGAGAAAATGCCATTTGGAAGGGTGGGGAAAAAAATGCTGAGTTCAAACTTAAACACAGGACGCCGGTGGATACAGATACTGCACTTCGACTCACCTTGAGCGGCCGTTCCTCGGGTGCTGAATACACTTGCTATCAAAGTGGCCACATACCAAATCATAGTACTATAACCAACCAGAAAAAAGCCTCATCATATCTCAAAGTCCCCCGTTCGGTGAGTCTGTCATTGCCCAGCTGCCCAGGACAAACAGAGATGGGCCGGTATCCTTGTTTCCCCGTTAACCGAGCCCTGGACCCTTCACCATCGGCGGTTTCCCCTCTCTCTTCCCCTCTCCTCCGCTCTCCTCGCGCATCCTGAGACAGATCACCTGCGCCAATGGGACGAGAGCAGGCGGCGCCGCGAGACCGAGAGCAGCCCTTCAGACTACCGCGGTCCCGCCTTCGCGCTTGTTTCATTGACGCGCGTGAGAGAATTTCAGCCGCTGATTGGTTACCTGTGCTGTCCCTTCCGCGTTTGGAGTGGTGCGTTCACTTGATGAAAATAAAAATAGATTAGAAGTTCAAAGATTCCGATCAAGCAGCTGTTTCGCGCTTTTATTGAATGTTTCATCAGTTTCATGTGATTAAACATAAAATAAATGATTTACTTTTATTGGTGTCACAGTTTCAGCGTGGTCAGAATCAAAAACACTATATTTATTCCCGTTTTAAAATGAAATTTTACTGATATGTGATTAATATTCGAGCAACACCGCATCTGTCATTTATGATATTTAGAAAATGCTCATATGTGACGCTTTACGGCCTTTATTGTCTTTTCAATATCTGAACTGCTCATGGAAATACCTTTCTCGTAGTGTAGTAAAAAGTAAAAGCTTGACATTTTTAGTCGCAGGGCCTGAATGTAGCAATGCAAAGGGAGCCGTTTCAAGTTGGGTTGGAGTGCGAAGCCGTAGCGGAGCTGCAGTATCATCCTGCGCAATAAGATGAGAGGAATCCTTCAGCCTGTGCATCATCGCGACACGGACTGTAATCAGATCCCTTGTGGAAAAGTGAGACTGTCAAAATATGTACCAGCCTGTACGTGACACAAAAGTGCAAACCCAAGAAGAGTGACTAAGAGGATTCAGCGTGATTCATCTCTATTGATAGGCTAACTCCGTCAATAACAGGTTAATATTCAACTGAGTCAGCCTGTGTTGCTCATAGAGCATCCATCCTCCGTCAGAGCCAGGTCTACCTCCAGGTCCAGGAAGGAGGAGGTTCTGCTGCATGGCTTAAAGCAATTCATTTGGGATTATTTCGGTTACATTAATATTACAAGCTAAAACTTAAGTTTGCATCAACAGAATAATGTAAACATGAGACGTCCTTAAATAGCAACTTTGTAAACACTAGAGGTACAGGAAGCCTGACCTCTAGGCTTCCTGTACTGTTTCTTGCTGTTTCTTATTTGGGAAAGAAACAGCATCACAGATCCTCAACCATATAAAGTAGACATAAGGCTTTTTTTCCCCCTTTTCATCCTCTTGACTCACCAGAGTATTTATGGTGGAAAACTTTAGTCTTAAGTTGCAGTCACAATGTTTCTGGCACTATCCCATAGCTTATCTAAAATTATGATGGAATAAACCTGAAATATTTTTTTAAGACATCATGTCTTGAATTTAAAGAGTTCTGTGTTACATTAGATGTGTTGTCACCATCTTTCTTTTTTTATGATCCAAAGATGAAAGTACAATTCCGAACACACAGTCTGAGTGCCCAGAAAACCATCCAAAAATGGTTATAAGAAAAATTGAGAAAGCCAGTCAGATTGTGTTATTTGATGCTACTTCCAATGCTCAGCATAACAAGGGGAGAGAATTCTCATAGGCGCAGACAGAAAGTATGAGCAGCTTAGTACAAGATTAATGCACACAGTTCCAAAAAAAAGTCCCTGTAGTGTTTAAGGTACTCTAATGTTTACAAGCAACCAGCTGGAGTGCATATAAAATGTAATGGGTGCTACATAGACTCAGTGCTACTTTATATTAATAGGCCAGGCAAACAGGATGTCATGGATTACAAATTAAAAGTTCCTAGATACTCTTACAAAAATAAACTATTAATTACATTTTATTTATTTATTTTTTTTTTTAAACATTCATTCACTTCTTTGGGCTTGACTGTAAATGTCCATGTCGCATCGAGCCACAGCGCGTTAGCATCCCTGCCACAGACATCGCTGAGCAACAGATGCAGCTGAGTGCATGCTTTTGTGATGCTTGACAGCCATTCTGGCAACAGTGGCAGTGGGATTACCCCCGTTTCTTTCACCTAACTGTCATAACAAGCCGCGTGCTAAAAAGACTCTTGTGAAGTGCAAATGGCTTTTAGAAATTCGTCTTTCATCATGTTCTGAGAGCCACAGCGCCACGCTCCACATTTTCCCCCCCTTCTATTCGTTGGTGGTGTTTAATGAGTCAGGTGTGACCCGTTAAGCACTGTGAGCACAGACCGTAATAATGAAACCCAGTCTGTCTCATGTCATTTAACTACATAAAATTCAATTTCTCTTCTTACTCTGTAATCCCTGCAGAACATGTCTGTTTGAGGGAAGACAGTGAAGGCAACATAAATGACTGCTCAGTTAGTCTAATGACGATTTTAGGTGAATTAAGACTTTAAGAAAGACATGGAGAGTCAAGGACTTGATTAGAAAGCTCGACACCAGGCACCGGGATCCCAAAATTCAATGTCCAAGAAAACTGGGAATATTGAAAACTGACAGTGTTACAATCTAATCAGCTAATTAACTCAAAACATCTGCAAAGGTTAAGACTGAACCTCTGCTCTGACAATATTTCAGCAAATTTATTGAAGTTTAAGTGGGAGCTTTTCTGAAGCATGCAGACTGAATGGTGCAGTGACAGGAAGAAGCGTTTATGAAACGCTCAGGGAAAAAAACGATGAGGACTGGAGTGCAGGTGGGATTTAGAGCAAGACTGTTGGAAGCCACACTTTGAAGTTTCAGAATAAGTCTTAATGATGACCTAAATATCCCAGGAAGGTGACCCCTTCACTTTGAAAGTGAGCTTTTGGCTTCACAAAAAAAATCTAACAGTTGTACTGATATTTGTGTTTAAAAATGTGCACGCTTTCCTCACAAGCAGTTGTTTTGAGACCGTTTCTTATAAAGTGCCCCATTGAGATTGCATTCATGCCCGTTTGTCTTAAATTAGTGTTAGATTCGGAAAAGAAAAAGAATGCCAAAACACTAAAATACTTCCAAAATGTTAGGGCTTAATTTAAAGGAATCTTTTATGCATTTATAACACATGCCACGCAGGGTGTTCACTACAACTTAAGCCTTTGTGTTTCATAAAACGTGTTTGTTTTGCTCTGTCAGCATCCTTTGTTTAAGACAAATATGATAGATGGTTCTTATTTTTATATGAGAAATATGTTGGGGGTGTGCACACTATTTCCCCTTTCTAGAGTGATGCTGTTATTTGCGATTAACAGCATCATCAAAAACATGGAATACCTCTGTAAATGTCTCAGGACATCATCAAGCCTGAAGAAAACATCATCGAATATCAGACCAAGACACTGCAGGTATGAAAGCGTAGACGACAAAGTACATCGGGTGTCAGGACCTGGGGCTTGTGTTTCTACAAACCTTCTCGACACTCTTTTTCTCATCAGCTTTTATTTTTCAGTTCTGAAATTTTCTGCAAGTTCTGGGCGACTGACCCGGCAGGTCACGTGCGATGCGAGGGATGGGTCTCAGCCCGCTCTGTGCTGGAGATCCAGAATACGGGATTCATTCCTGCGTTCAGCTCCAAACACATCAGAGGAGAAAAGAGCTCATCCGTCATGCAGCTTTCAGGCCTAATCCTCCAGTCGCGTGAAGCGTGGCGTTCCATGCTCCACGCTCCTACTTCGCAGAAGCAGCTCTCAACTTTGTGCATATTTGATAGGCTTTTTATTTTTTTATAAAGCTCATGTATTTATTAGAGACAGTGTTTTTTTTTTTGTTTTTTTTTCACAAGTTTCCTCTGAAAGCATAAGCTGTGGAAAGGAGACATCCTTTTAACATTTCTCTGCACGAGGGCGGTATCTAATACACTGGGTGTATTATTTAACGACTGCCAAATTCAATTAAAACATTTGTTGAAGAACATTCAGAAAAACATCACTAAATGGAAACCGTGGCCTAAGAAATTAATTTGGTTCCTGCTTTACTTTAGATGATAGTACATTCAGTTCAATATTTTTAAAATCAGAGCATGTGATCAACTTTATCAACTTTGCAAAGCGCATGGGATAGGACTCTATATTTTTCCAAACTTTGTTAGTTTTGACCACTTTGGAAATATTCTTACTTGCATTCTTATTTCTGTGGCAGCAATTACTGCTGTCAATGTTTTTGAAGCGCAAACAGCGGAAGTGGAAATCAATGAAATCAAAGTACATCTAATTATTCAATCGTTTACAGAACCACTTTAAGCAGAAAGAACTTGAAGGGGTTGCATTCGAATTAAAAATTTGACTTCGCTGCATGAGGAAGAATTTTGACTCATTCTCTGAAACAGAATTGATTCCATTCATTGGCATTCGGAGGCATTTATTCCTGCCCAGCTTCCTTATTTCTGATTAAAATCTGAACTTGTGTGGTTCTTTCAGCCGTCAAACCGTAGATTATGTCATATCAGAGCGGTCTGTGATTGACAAGCGATGATATGTAAGCGTTATACCAACAACTTCGACTGAAATGGAAGAATAAAAGTTCTTTACTGTCCAAGATCTTTAGCATAATTTAAGCTGTTCGTGTAATCTGAACTGAAGCTGTTGAAAGGGTGCAGGTGAGATTGTAGCACCTCACAACCTCACAGCAGAGACTTCAAAAAGTCTTCAATATATATATTTATGTAGTACGTAGTACTCTGTAACAAAAAATACATTTTCCCTCATTTTGTAGATTGAACGAGTCACTTGTGTTAAAGACAGCACACTCGTTTTTTTTTTTGTTTTCTTGGGGGGTGTCGGGGGGCGGGGGGGCACAAGCTCACATTTCCCCAGAGTGGTTTAACAAAGGCACATTTAGTCACATCCTGATGAGACAAGGTTGAAACGTATCGGACCCGTTTCGGGGCCATCGAATGTCAATGAGATGATTAAATCTAGGGGCCACAAGTGGAGACTGACTGGGTGCAGAGCACAAGTCCTTCTCTAGCATACAGTTAGACAATGCCCATGGGATGACCTTGTTTCTCGAATAGGACGAACACGACTAAATGAGAAAAAAAAGAAGTGATTGCCATTGCAGAATAAACTTCGGTAATCCAAGAGGAGTGTGGTCCAGGTGTAACACAGCAACACCTGGTCACACATCGGATGTGTGAGCTATAGATACACAAACTGAGGAGCTTTAAATTCAAGCCTACAGTTTCACTGATTGATGCCGCACGTTATAAATGGTATGTACATTTAAACGTATGGCCGACAGACGCTCTCAGAGTGAACAAATATGTTCTGCTGTGTCTCTGGTCGGGTCTCCTCCATCATTTTGTGGCGTTTGGACCCACTACTTCATCTTAATGACAAACTGTGCATATTAATAAGAGCTGAAAACTGCACCGTCACCCAAACCCAGGAGATGGATCGAGGTTGAGCGGGGAAAGAGGAAACTGGCAGAGCTTACTTGGTAGAAAGCAGAACAGAATCTAAACGTGTTTTTGTAGAACTTTCTTCCTTCTGTTTTTCTGTCAAATTGCACCTCAAAGTGTTTGATGCATCTTTGGCAGAGGTCAGGCTGAAATGCCTCCATCTACTGAACTAGAAGATTTAAAGTGACAATAGTATCTTTTTACCAGTGACCACTACAATTGAATTTGGCTGAACTGTAAAATAAATTGGATTGATTGATATCAATTTTGTCTTCCATGACGTCACTATAGAGTCAAGCCAAAATCCAAAAATCACATTTAAATGGCCATGGTGATTCAGAGCAACAGGCCGCCAAGCCGGAGGTTTCTGAAAAACAGAACGTTTCAGTGGTTAATGCTCCATTGTGTAACTTTTATTTTAAAAAAAAATATATATATATATATATATATATACACACACATATATATGTTCTTTAAAACTATCATTATGTTGTGAGAGTATAAGACAGAGAATGTGTGGGGGGAAAAATCCAGCTCTTCTGCCTTTTCCCAGTGCTTCCAGGACTAACTGGAGAAACGCACCACTCAGTCAGAAACAACCAATCAGAGCCAGGAGGAGGGTCTTAGCGCTGTCAATCACTCTCATGCTCACGCCTCCGTAGTGCTTTCTGCTATATGGCTGTGTTGTTTGCCACAACACAGCCTGCAACAAATACAAAGGATAGTTAGCAAAGCCACCAATGACAGCGGATAAATGATTTCTCCAACATTACCATATTGAGCTGCATTAACTGATAGTGTTCAGACCCTCCTCTTGGCTCTGATTGATTGTTTTTGACCGGGAGTGGTTCATTTCTGCAGATGGCGATGGTATTTTGAAGGGAAGGTGGGGGAAATTTGACCTTTTCACAGATTATCCGTCTGAAATTATACTGTCATGTCATGGTGACGATTTTAACGAACATGGGGGGGAAAAAAGCTGATTTTTGTAAGAAGTTGCATACTGCCACTTTAAAAGAAGGAAAACCCGCATTCACATGCCAGCACTGCATTGGGTTACTAAGCAGAGATGAATCTGCTTTGGCAGAGATGAATGAGAATGAGTGAGACATCATGTTTGTCTGTGGAGCTCAACACAAAGTCGGTTTCAGGAAACAAACAAACATGGAAGGAGCAGGTTTTAATTTGCAAAGATCCTTGTGTTGCTGTATTGGAAAGTACTGTATAAAATTGATTGATTCTATAAAATTAAGCAATAAAACTCTAAAAAGAATCAGATGGCAATGGAAACAGATGGAGAATCATTCAAGGGACACCATGACTAGAGTTCTGTGTTCATGTTTTCACTCTAGTGTGGCTTATTTTTCTTGTCCAAACCTCTGAAGATCACCATGGAGCGCATCACTTCAGTGAATGTCCAGGAAAACCTCTAACCACGCTGACTTGTAACCTGCGTGAAACTTGACGTGACTCATTACATGATATTTCCATTTGTGGGCTACAACTGAGAATAATCATGATGACTAATGTTAATGACCTTTCTGCTCCAGCCAACGCCGCGTACCATATGGCTGAAGCGTGACATCATCCGCTCGGCAGCCACCCACCAACACCTGATGCGAGCGAGCGGCCTACTACTGCTGTCCTTGGAGTATTGTCACCAAGACGCCACTTGTCTTTCAGGCACTCACCTGAATCCTTAACCGTGTCCTCTTTGTGTGAGTGGCAACCAGGGCGAGAGACGGAGTGAGTCAACCTCATGGTAGCCCGTATGTGTTTTACCTTTTTGTGACAATGTGAGTGAGGGGGAGTCTCTGATGACTCACTGCTGAAACGCCGGGTTGAGATTCCTGCTGGGATCCTGAGTGGGAGGGAACAGTTAGCAGCATTTATGGCCGTCAAAGGTTAATGGAAGGTCACCGAAAGGTCCTTCCATTAACCTTTTTCTTTTTTTGGAAAAAAATAAATAAAATGTTTAGGCAAAAAAAAAATAAATAAATCAACAAAAAAAAATATTTAGGCAACTTTCTTTTTGTGTGCTTGATGAGCAACTTCAAAAGTCATTGTAAGCTCTTACCCTGTGAAAACATTATTCTCTGTTATTATTCTAATTATCTATGCTTCACTTTGCTTTTGTAATGTTGAGAATTAAGACTTAGTCGCTCCAAACCATTTCCTAGATTCTATATAAATAAAAGTGCTTTGTCCCTTAAAAACAAATATGAACGTGCATTTACATCACAGCCCCTTTATTCTGCTGTTCAGAGTTTAAAGTGGGTTATAGTATTGTGGGAACAGTGAGATATGTTTTATCATTCATTACAGACCAAGATAAACTCATTATATGTATTAATTACATGTAAGGTGAAATATTTCCAACATGTACTTCTTGTAATTTTAGTGATTATGGCTTACAGATAATAAAAACCCAAAGCCTCTCAGAAAATTTGAATATTGAATAAGATCAATAAAAAGTATCTACATGAAAGTGATGTGGCATTAAAGCGATCAGTCTGTGCCTTGACTGCTGCCCTCAGGTCGTTGTCGTTGCTGTCTGGGATCACTCATCTTCCTCTCGACTAAACTTCATAGAGTCTCTGTGGGATTCAGGTCAGACCAGCTTGCTGACTAATCAAGCACAGTAATATCCTGGTCAGTGGATCAGCTTTCGTAACGTTTGGCAGTGTGGGCCAGTACCACGTCCTGCTGGAAAATGAAACCAGCATTTCCATACGGCTTGTCAGCATAAGGAGACATGAAGTGCTCTGGAATTTCCTGGCTAATGTCTGCATTGACTGTGGACTTCAAAAAACCCAGTCGACCAACACCAGCAGACGATGTGGATCATCACTGATTGGAATCATCAGTGTTATTTAGGCAATGTGAAGAGCCTCTTCACTCTTCCTCCAGACTCTGGGACTTTGATTTACAAATGGAATGAAAACTTTGCTTTTATTTGATAAGAGGAGCTGCAGAAATTTACACTTCAGGTATGAGACTCTGTTGACAGGGTAGCTATTAGTTGTGTCAAGAAGAGTGGGACTAAGAATGACTATGTTTAGAGAAAGCCAGTAGAGGTGGACGAAGACCCTCTGGTTAGGGAAATCTGTCCATCCTTCCTTCCACCAATCCATCCATCCATCCATCCATCCATCCATGCATCTTCTAAGAACAAGCCACAGGGCTAACAGATCTAGGAGGTAAACCCAGATGCCCCTCTCCTCAGTGACACCCTCCAGCTCATTTAGAGAGATCCCAAACTTAGGTCCAGGCCAGGAGAGCTATATAGTCCCTCCATCAAGATCTGGGTCTAGCCAAGGGTCACCTCCTATTGGAACATGCCCAGAAAACCTGCAACCACAAATCTAAGAAGCAAACTTCCATGAGCCCCATGGGCAATTCTTCAAGTTTTAATATCTGGCTTGATTTCTGATGGGTAAAACCAAAGCCAAATTGTTCCTCCTGAATCAGAGGTTCAGCAATGAATCTGAGAATCCGCTGGAATACCGCAGAGTATTCTTTCCTAATGAGGCTGAAAAGTGTGATCCCTAGACAGCTGGAACACACTTTGACATTGAAGAGGTACATCAACCATGACAGCCTTCCTGTGTCCATAGCCTTTTACATATTTGGCCGGTTCTCATTCACACCCCAAGGCATGCTGCCTGGAAGCTTTTTAAATGCCTTTGGGCCTAATGCCATGCCCTGATGTGCCTTTTTGTGCACTTTGCCATTCCATCACAAATCACTCCAGTAATTAAACATGAAGGTGGAGGCGTCGTGCAGAGGGGATGTCTTTCTTCAGCAGGACCAAGGAGGTTTATCAGAGTTGATGGGGTTGACCCATCATTCTTTAAAAAATAAAATCCCAATAAAATAGATTCAAGTGTGACATGACAGATTTAAAGAAGTTCAACAGGTATGAATACTTTTGTGAAAAAGGCAAACTCCGACCACCATCACCCCACAGGAGGTCATAATGCTTGAGGTAGTAATGGATGCCAATCTATCTATGGATTGATGATTATATCAATCCATACATGACATATGGATTGATTTTAAAGTTGTTGAGCAATGGGAGACATGAAGATGGTAACAAGATCAAAACAAGACAATAGAAGCTAAGAAGACAGAAGTGTCAAAAATGTTGGCACTGCTCCTTCAGCCATTGTTTTTGACCGGATGTACCATGTAGTGTCATGTACCATGCTGCACCTGTCAAATAGTGAGGAAACGTCAGATTCCTCACTATTATTATTATATTATTATTATTATTATTATATTATTTTTCTTGTCCAAACCTCTGAAGATCACCATGGAGCGCATCACTTCAGTGAATGCCCAGGAAAACCTCTAACCACGCTGACTTGTAACCTGCGTGAAACTTGACGTGACTCACTACATGATATTTCCATTTGTGGGCTACAACTGAGAATAATCATGATGACTAACATTAATGACCTTTCTGCTCCAGCCAACGCCGCGTACCATATGGCTGAAGCGTGACATCATCCGCTCGGCAGCCACCCACCAACACCTGATGCGAGCAAGCGGCCTACTACTGCTGTCCTTGGAGTATTGTCACCAAGACGCCGCTTGTCTTTCAGGCACTCACCTGAATCCTTAACCGTGTCCTCTTTGTGTGAGCGGCAACCAGGGCGAGAGACGGAGTGAGTCAACCTCATGGTAGCCCGTATGTGTTTTACCTTTTTGTGACAATGTGAGTGAGGGGGAGTCTCTGATGACTCACTGCTGAAACGCCGGGTTGAGATTCCTGCTGGGATTCTGAGTGGGAGGGAACAGTTAGCAGCATTTATGGCCGTCAAAGGTTAATGGAAGGTCACTGAAAGGTCCAGGTCACATCGAAAAAAATATTTTAGGTTGTGTGCTTGACGAGCAACTTCAAAAATCCTCATAACAACACCACCATGTTTGGCTGTCAGTATGATGTTCTGAATCTAAACCGCTGTATAAACATTGATCCTAAAAATCTAACCAAACATCCTTTTCTTCTTTGTACTTGCTTCACATGAAGGTGGTTTATTGACAGGTTATGATCTGATTTTTGGTAAACAATGAAACTGATTTGTTTGTGAACATTTATGTAGTTTAAAGCAGATGTCTGACTTGGCGGACCAGCAGTCAGATCAGGTCAACATTCCCAGACGCAAAAGTGCAAATCAGTTAAGTTCATGTGGTCCAGTCCAATTCCCTATCAAATTTAAATGACTGGTCTCAAATAATTCAGCCCATAATTGGTTACTGGAGCATAATTAGTGGTTTAATTTTTATGAACCAAGCCACCTGAGCTCCGTTGACTCTCATGTTCATTCATTAGTTTGCACAGGCTTTTCTGTCTCCTGTCCCGCTGCAGGTTGGCAGAAAGCAAAGATCTGTACTGAAAACGAGGCCAGAGCACACATCACTGTGCACGTGTTGGTGACGAATCAATCCAGTTAGCAGGTTGTTGATAAGCTCGATATAGCACATTTGAGAAATCCTCTAATCTCCCATGGCAAGCATTCAGCTATGCAAAACAGCTGGGTGGACCGAGCACCGGCTTCGAAGATGAAACTCCTCCTCAGAGCTACGGTTTCTAAGCTTCTGAGCTTCCACCTCATGCAACACCCCAATCAGCTCCTTCAGACTAGCCAGCAGCAATTAGCAAACAGCTGGTGGGACTGTACATGTCCGACTCCTGGAAGTACTTGGACTTTCTGAAGATGGCCGGTTTTTATGGTGAAAAACAGTCAAAAGGCATGTTTCTGACATCAAATATTTTCTAAACTAATAAAGCTGTTGGTAATGCATACGCATCCTGTCAGAAAGCCATTTAAACTGAAGGCTCTTTATACAGAGGTAAAACTATGTTTCCCTATGAGGTGTGAAAGGATCAAGTCATGAAACAGCAGATGGAATGTTTTCAACTGAGCTTCTGCACTTTCTCAGTTTAGCCACTGAGCTGTGCCAGAGTGTTGTGCAATAAACTCTAAACGCATAAAAATGCATGTTTCCAATCCTGAGAAGATGTAGGCGAACTACAGTTTTGGTACTTTTGAAGGCAGCTTTATGTGATCAAAGATAAAATGTGTAAGAAAAACACCTTCATTAAAGCAACTTGGATCCTCAGACAACATACTGAAGGAAGGTTGTTGGAAATCTTGCAGCAAATACCTTGCAGCATTTCATGTAGACAAAAACAAATATGCACATCAGTGTTATAGTTCAAGAATTGACTGGTGAGTGTTTTTGTTATTATAACAAGAAGAAAAGTGTCTAGATAACCCGGCATCATCTCTGCTTTGCTGCACACCAACAGCAGTGAACTCAGTATAAAACATAAAGTCCTTGATTATCTAAAAGTGAGTTTCTGTTTGAATGCTTTAAACCAGCTAATATCCTAACAACAGTAAATGACTAAGAAGAGCCAAGTTCAACTTGGACTTCTACTGTCTTTATAAAACTTAGAGGGGTAGTTTTATGTAAAATCAACATTTACATCAAGCTTTAATGTCAGTCCGTCATTCAAACACATACCTGGAGTTTTGCCTTGATTCTTTCATGCATGTTTGAAAAAAAAAATCCTTTTATCACCTGTAGCAACCATTCAGGTTCTGGACACCTGGGTGGACCGAGCGCCGCCTTTGAGGATGAAGCTCCTCTTCAGAGCTGCAGTTTCCAAGCTTCTGAGCTTCTGCCTCACTGAGCAGCCCTCCTCTATGACTCCCTAACTCAGCTCCTTCAGACTAGCCAGCAGCAATTAGCAAAACACTTGATGGAACTGTGCATCTGCTGAGCTCTTTATGCAAGCTACTTCTCAGTTCAAAAACAATCGTCAAAGCTTAATAAAGGAGCAATGTGGTGATGACTTCCTGAAGGCAAGTTTCAGAAGTTTTTAAAGAGACAGAGGCCCAATTTCAAGGCCTTCAAGTATGAACTCGAATAAGTTTTGGGTCATATATTTTATATATAGAGCACTTTTATAACAACTGAACATGACATAGTTAGTTGATTAAATGCCACCATATGACTGGAAAATACATAACACTGTCCCTTTAATGGCTCTCGATCATTTAGCCATTTCCACAGAAGATGATGGTGTTGACCCCTCAGGTTGAATTGAACATGTTTACTGTTTAGTAGCACTCTGTGCATGTAGTGTAAAAAAACATTCTGCCAATTTTTGCATTTGGATAAACCACTGTGTGACATTTATAAGATTGGATTATTTTCAGTCAAAGTTCTCACTGGTCTGAGTTCCTCTCCCTTTGTATCGCAGAACCGTCCAAGCGGTTGCACATCCTATTCAACCACTAGAGGGCAGCACCTTACCAGGAGCTGAACTCGATCCACTTGCACGCGCGCTCTGTTAAACAAATCAATACAAGGCAATACGGATTTTGAAATGACAACGGCATTGGTTTTAATTTCGTCTCTTAGATCATATCTGGAGGGTTTTACAGGTGGAGCATAAAGTCAGATAAATCAGAAGTTGTTTTTGAGATTGCCTGCTCCCACAGAGTGATCGTGAATGGGGAGGGGGGTGTGGGAGCAATTCTCATGATTCATGTGGTTCACCTGCACGTTGGAAGTGAGAAGCCGGGCCGATATCGTGAAAGAGGCGAAAGAACAAGAGAGCCGCAGTAAATCTGGAGGGACGCTACACTGTCAAATACAGCCTGGCATTTCCCTCAGCGACTCCTCTCGCTGTCGGGGCCGTTTCACAGAGACCCCTCTGCCCAGAGCCACCTCCTGTATCCACCCACAGGGGGCCGACCCGGCTCTGGGCAGGTGGGTTGCACTTCCAGGTGGCCTGTTGAGCAGACGCTGCTCTAACGGGGCCGTGAAACCGCTGTCCTCCCTGGGTTCACTGTTAGCGCCTGTCAGCGCAGACTGTCATCTGAGCGTTTAGCAGAGCAGAAAGAGAGAGAGAAAGAGAGAGGGAGAGAGAGAGAGAGAGAGAGAGAGAGAGAGACGGCACAGTTTGCTTTCTGGTGCTCCGGCTGCGAGTGGCTGACAACAGTGGATTAAGGGACGGGTCATGGCCTTGCTGATGGGATTTTTCTGAAAATATAGCTTAGCCCCGGAGCACTGTTTTTCTTTCAAATGTATAAATAATATTCAGCGTCACATGTGCATTGTTAAGCATGGGAAAGAGGGCGCTGGTTTAAAACAAGTCTGTAGGTTTTGGAATAAATTCAGAATGTTTCCAACAGAATACCAAGAAAATAACAAACAAACAAAAAAACTCACATGAACTGTATTTCCATTGTAAAATGTCCGGTGCGTGTACTGTAAAGTGCCAGTGCAACATCACGATGCGCTGGTACACAAGTTAGTGCATTTTATTTCAGCTTGTAAAAGGTGTGTGTACACTTTACTCTGTAAATAAAAATGAGGGTATGATGAGCTTATGCAGCCTCTAACATCCGTTCACCTTTTGACCCTCAGTTTATATTTAATACCGCCGTTAGCTGCACAGCAGCAGCTATGTGACAACGGATAATCTACAGATACGGCACAATGTGTTGACATGGAAAATAGAAAACTGCTTCTTTCTACTGAAACATAGACGTGCTTGATATTAACTGAAAATATTATAAACATCTGTTGTGCGGGCAGGAGATTTTTAAGCTCGTTATTCACAATAAAAATCGTATTTTTTCTTTGTATTGCTATTGTTAGAGAAGTGACAGCAACAAATAGACCAGATCAACAAGGAACGA
This sequence comes from Poecilia formosa, assembly GCF_000485575.1. Classification (NCBI taxonomy): domain Eukaryota; kingdom Metazoa; phylum Chordata; class Actinopteri; order Cyprinodontiformes; family Poeciliidae; genus Poecilia; species Poecilia formosa. The sequence continues at coordinate 916,440 of NW_006800018.1, read as the reverse complement.
CTACTTCACAGATTTCTCTCTGTTCAAATCTTTGTTTTCTACTGTTGCTTTTTTTTTTTTTGGCATTCAGCATAGTGCTTGTATTAGCATCTCTTATTGCTTCGGATTGTAAATTTATATTTAACTAGTGTTGCCAAAATATCCCAGCTTGCTCTGTTATACCTCAAATCAAGAGAACCGAGTGTCACTTTAACTGTTAGGCAGCTGAAGTTATTTTTTGTTTCAGCTGAGATTCCTTTAGCACTGCAAAATAATTTACGTGGGAATATTTTTTTTATTTTTTTTCACTAAGTCCTGACTTCAGTCTCAAAGAGAATCAGTGGAAGGAGCTGAAGATTAGGGTGATGGGAAGGAGGCCTTTCCACTGTCTGAGGCTTGGAGCTCATTGTCAAAGATAAATAATCAAAACACCAGGTCAATATGTTTTTCACTGATTATTTAGAAGGCTATTCATGGATGATTTTAGATGTAATTTCTTTGTTTAGAGCAAATAAAAGAAGATCATTTGTTTTTGCTCTCTTATCTCAGTTCTTCAGACTCAAACCTCTGGTTGAATTTAAATAAATCTAAACTTAAATCTTTCGGGTTTATGAATAATTCTGACTGTAACTATACATGTTTATTGCTTTTTTTCTTAGATTATGGCAGTAAATTTTTTTTTTGAATTACATATTTAAGTATGTTTCAAAAATTTTTTGACTCAGACTGTCCATATTTGTCTCAGTAAACCTAAAACAGCTTTGATAGATGTGAAGAACCGTAACCATGGTTATCCCAATGTCGTGCAGTAAAATGAAAGTTACCTGGAGGCCGGTGAGCGACTCTGAACGTGGAGCTACACGCTGATCATGGAGCCTCACTTCAAATTGTCTGCTGCTAAAAACTGAGTGGAAAATCCTCTCCAGATCCGCACCGGAGACGGGCCTGGACCGCTGGCATTCTTCCGTAATCTCAGTTCCACACACACCCCTCAACATATGTTCACATCCACTCCAGCTTTCTTCTGACCTCTCCATCCACATCGCCAACAACGTAGCAACAGGCTGCTTGCTTTGCTGAAGTTACTGTCTTTTTTTTTTTTTTAAGAGATCTTATTTGTTGACAAATTTCCAAACTGAGCAAGGCCATCGATTTTGTACGTTTTTTTTGTTTTTTTCTTTTTTCGCTGTCGTCGTGGAAGGGGGCGGACATCTGTGGACAGGAATAGAAAGGAATGGGGGAGGTTGGTGTTAAAAGGAAAAAGCCTTCAGGAATGTCCAACCTTTCACAACGAGGATAAAATTATCAATGACATAGACTTGTACTCATCATGCCATTTATTCATCTTTGAACTCCTGATTACGTCGATAAATCCTTCCGCTTTTTCACAACGACATACTAATGTCGTACAAATTCCTTACAGGCATTTCTAAATTGGCACCACAAAATCTGCAAATCTGATTGCAAGAAAAAAAGAAAAAAAAAAAAAACATTAAAACAATCATAAAATCCTAGAGGAACAGCTATTTATTGATATTTTAATATTTTAACAATTTAATTGGTTTTATCAGTATATTCTGGCACAACCAACCCTTTAAGAACATTCAGATTTTTGATATGACCCAAAGTGAACATGAGTTTGTCATCCCTGTTTTGCGTATTGGAAGCTCACATCAGTGTCTTCCTATCATCTCCTGCTGTATCCTTTTATGGTTCAGGGGGTTTGGAATCTGTCCCCAACGACTCGAGGCCAGTGTGTGTGTATGTGTGTGTGTGTTTGCTCCTCAGATTCACTTTTGGCATTCCTTGTCTTTAGAGGTACCAGCATGCAGCTTCCAAGCTGCAATCAGCTGGTGCTGTTTGTCGAGTGTGAAGTCGTACTGGTCACTGGGTTTGCCCTGACTGACCGGACTTCCACTGGCTCCTGTTTAACATCACAGCAACACCAAACCCACTCTCAGGATCTTTAAATGTGACTTACTGGACTGCTCCCCGTGCTATCCTGTAACTTGTTGGAAAGAGTTCTGGCATTATGCCTCTACTGCTTGGCGCACAAGTACAATGATCCTAATCTGTCTGTGTTGGGTAACCAGAACCTGCCACTGATGTCAGCTGAATCATCTCTTACCTCCTGACAGGTTTGAAGACTTATGTGACACCACAGATGAAAATAAGTTACTCTTTGACTCCTTTTACCTCCAGAAATATCAAATAATACCAATAAGAATCAACCCAGTTCACCCTCACCACTTGTTTGGGTTTCCCAGATCTGTCCTGTAGTCTACCACACCACCGGTGTTCAACTCTATCTAGCTGGTAAAATTAGCAGGTGCATATATTAAAACATTTAGATGTCACACAGTAGTTGAACCATTACACATTAAACAGAAAAAAACCCATGCAATCATATCTGTAGATGCAAATGACTTCTCAGAGAAAATGTTGTTGGAAACATTGAGACACTTTCATCTTAAAAATTGGACTGTGATTAAAAGTGGGAAATCGCTCCTTTTGTTGGTCATTTGCCAAAAGCACTATATGTTTAGGAACTAAATAGGTGAGAAATGTAATAATGTAATTTTATCTAAAAACTCGCTCATATTTTAATTTGTTTTTAAGTTTAAAATCCCCTCCCACTGGCTTGTATCAAAATGAGTTTCACATGACACTTTCAGATTTTCGTTAAATCTCTGCAGCCTTTTATAAACAATGTTCACATTTCATTCACAGATGTTAAGTGTTTCATCCTCTAATTTAAGACTGTTTGTCATTTTATTCAAACTTTTGTGCTTTGCTGTGAATCATCTGCGTCGTTGCTAGATTCACATCATATACGGTCAGAGGCTACAGATTCTCTACATGGAAATCATGGCTTACAATGCCTTTCTCCTGGTGTTATAATTTTCAACAGATTAGTGTCTGTCGTTACAATAGGCAACTTAAAACCTTACAAAGAATACTGATGACTTCAGCAACATTTTTACCTTAGTAACTGCTAGCTACTTAGCAGTTACTAGCTACTTAGCTAGCAGTTACTTAGCTAGCAGTTACTTAGCTAGCAGTTACCTAGCTAGCAGTTGTACGGTTACAGTAACAGTAAGTGGTATAGTGAAACATCTATCTATCTATCTATCTATCTATCTATCTATCTATTGCAATATATCCTAGCAGGTTTGGAACTTTAAAATGAAACATGATTCTTGAGATCCCTAAAAAAAAGTACATTTGTAGAGGAAGCAGTGCCATACCATATGACCTTCTATAATTAACACAAAAACTGAGGCAAGTAGATGAAAAGTGCCAAGACGGCACTATTTACCTCATTTATATTCATTTTCTGCTCTTCCGTTTCCTGTTTCAACGTCAGAACCATAATTCATATGTAACATGAAACATGTTTAAGTCATGAGCCTCAGAAACGTCTCGGGCTTCTAATTTCTGATTAAAAATGTACTCCGGCTTCCTGACGGTTCATTACCGAGCAACTGAAAGTGGACTTCCAGCCGTCTAGGCCTTAAGAATTAATTACATTGGGAAACATGCATGCAGGCAGACGGGGAGCGAGGAGGCCTCCCACCGTCGAGAGTCTGAACCGTGCCTTTAACACTTAGTAAAGTTGGAGATTATGTGTGTGGCTTGAATGTGCTTTATTTAACTTTACAAAGAGGGTTCTGTGCCAATATGGTACATCTGCTTTAAAACACCATTCGTAGTTACAGTCGTGTGTACAGATACAGATATAAAGTCATGGAAAATTTAGGACACCCAATAAATATTTAGATGTCTACCATGAAATATTCAAATATCAATGTCTGGCCTTGTTTTCGTTTAGCTTTTCTCAGTCGCTTTCATGCATTCCTTAAAATTTGTTCAGTCTTCAAGCCATTGTGTCACTTGTGCGCATCGAAACAGCAGTTTCTCAGTGTTTAAATGTCTTCGGGTCAAGTCAGACCCCATTTCATAACAGTTTCTTACCAAACTATATTGTGTAGAGCTCATGTGCCTCTGAAGGCAGATATTTACCACATTATAAAGAGACACAACCTTTTGTTTTTTTTATTACGGTGGGATATTATATTCGATAAAACTCTCCCTCTCTTAGCTGACATTACCTAAATGATTTATTTTTTACTAAACACCAGAATAATGAGGGGGAAAAAATTAACTTAGACATTTACATCCAATAAGACTGACTGTGTCTGTAAATAATATGGGAGTGATGTCATTATAAGCTCCATAAATTCATTTCAAGGCAAAATCTCAAATTACAGACAAACCTACCACCTGTCCATCCTGGAGAAGTCCAGAGCCGTTGGCCTGTCTGCTGGCATAGCACGTGATCAGGGCTAACAAAATATTACAAAACAAACCTGAAATCTGATGTTGACTGATACATATATATCAAATATGACTTGAAAGATGTGATTTTGTAATTTAACATCTTGAAATTGGGCATCTTTCTCTTTCCAACACTCCTCCTTCAGGAAGTCATCACAACCAGCCTCCTCTATTAACCCCTTAACAACATTTCTACCAGCACCAGACTGAGAAGCAGCTCGTATGATGAGCTCAGCAGATGCGCAGTTCCACTAGGTGTTTGCTAATTGCTGCTGGCTAGTCTGAAGGAGCTGAGTGGGGAAGCTGTGGTGGACGGCTGCTCTGTGAGGCAGAAGCTTGGAAATTGCAGCTCAGAGGAGGGGCTTCACTCTCGAAGGGTTGCCAGGTCCAACACATTCTGCACAGCTGAACGGTTGCCATGGGAGATGAAAGGATTTCTCAAACACGCATGAAAGAATCAACACTCCAGGTATGTTTCTGAAGATAGATTGCTCTATTAGAGTCACATAACTGCTTAAACTTTCCCTTCAAATCTGTTTTCAAAGAAGTTATGAAATGTCTCCAAAGCAGATACCAGACAGGTACTGACCAAGTAGGTGGTCAGTAAGAAAAAAGCTCAGAAAGTGATAAAACCACAAGGAGGGAACATTGATAACACACAGCACAGTAGAGCTAATTGTAAATCAGGCCACATCAGCATAATCCATCTGCTTAATCAGAGCATCAGCCAAACAAAAACACTGGAGGAATCGAGAAATACTTCAAAGCTTAAACAGTTTTGATGAAATCAAGATCAACAGGGCAGGCCAGATGCTGTTAGATCCCAATCCTTCTAAATTAGCATTAACTCAATGAACATCTCTCGTTGGGGCTAAACAGAGCAGGAGCAGCCGAGCGCAGCAAGACGACACCGAGCCGAGTTTGTTCTGGCAAAGCTTCTGGACCGGGTGGCGCCGGTCCAGCCTGTGCTTTCTGCTTTTCTGCCTAACGTTTCTGTACGGATGTTGGCACATTGAGAACACTCAAGTGAGGTCCGCAGGCAGAAGCAGTTGGATTAAACGGTTCTTGAGTCCGGGCCACACGAGGTGCTGAGGGACGTCTCCCTCACCGGGACGGGCTTCCTCCGAGCCGGCCAATCGGGCGGCCTGCTGGCCGGAGCATCCTCTCAGCCAGTGCACCAGTCATACCAGGCATGCTGGGGTCAGTAACAGCTGCGGAAAGGGAGGAGACATTCGGTCGGTTCTGGCAACTAAAAAAGGAACAGGTGGGGTAGAGCTGATCCGCTTGGGGCTGGCATGCATGAGGGCGTTGAGTCGGCCAAAGCCACATATTATCATCATCACGCAGAAATCCAGAACATGACCCCCTATCAGCTCATAGAGATGAACTGAGAAGCGTCAACCTGGAAGGAAATCACGGCCACAACACAACACTTGGACTGATTGTTTCGGTTTGCTAAGTGACGCGGGAAAAGCAGTGAAACGTTCTCAAGATGTCCACCTGTCGTGTTTGTAGATATTTATATTCGCAGGGGAAAAACGGTGTGTGTGATTTTAAAAGAACTAACTCAGAATTTGTATTATTTGAGCAAAACGTCCGTCCTGCCTGAATAAACCCCAACGTTTGTTCCTACATGAGTAGTTCTAAAATCTGTTTCCAGTGGTCGGACTAGAGTTAACTGCAGGATATGTAATTAATTAATCACAGTCAAACATAAGCAAACCGTATCCACAAAATAAGCAACATTTTCAAGTCAAAAATCCTTTCTGAGCCCAGTAAGAAAGATATTTACTGCTTTTAGTCTGTCATTAAGGCGATTCAGCCATCAGATTGGTGCAAAGCGTTTCAGGAATTCCTTATTTTGTTGAAAAAATACGTCTTTAGAAACGTGGACTGTGGACGCAGACGTTAGCTTTGGGGACGTCTGTGCTGTTGTGACATGTTTAGCATCGAGATGCTGTTTCAGGCTTGAATAGGTTCGCTGATTAACAATCTCCTTTTAGCATAACATCAGTCTTTTCCATCATATCAGTTTTTGAAGGAAAGATTAACCACCAGTGAGCCGAGGGGAGCAGCTTTATTTGTCCTCCATCACTGTTGTTTGTGCGTCAGATTTACAAGCATACCAGAAACGTGTGAATACAAACATTCCGGCTGGAACATTTGCAGATTATTATTATTATTATTTTTAATTTTATGTTTTTCCACATTTTTAGCAAGTTAAAGTTTATGTAGCTAAGTCTTTAATTACTTAAATGGGCATTAAAGTCCTGTCCCTACGTTTAATATATTACCCTCTTTTTCCTCCTCCATGGGGTCAGTGGGAGCCTTGTTGTCTTTATCCGTGTTGGGATAAAGACAACAATTCTACATAAATCAAGTCTACATAAAACTGCACACACAGCAGATAAATCTTTTTTTGCTTGATTGGTGGGTTGACTGATTTGACAACAGCTCCGTGTCAGTCAGGGCCGTGTCTATCAGCTGCCAAGAAATGTCATGTCGTAAAGAAATGCGCACAGCCATTTTGGAATCACGTTTTATAGCGCTGCCGTGTTAATTCAGTTAAAAACCTTTTTCTGCCAATTTGACTCTTTTTCTTTTCTGTCAACTGCATATAAATTACCATCCAGATAGATTTCTAAGTTCAGTAAAACAGAGGCCGGCTTCCAAGCTGCCAGTCTGCGGCCAACAGCGTGCAACAGCGTATTCTGGCAGCGTTTGAGGGCTCTGTTAGTCAGCAGCAGTGGCTCCTGTTTCTGACTGCTTCTGCAGTAACAGACCGAGGAAAAAGCTTCATCCAATCCTCAGCACTTAATGAAAATAATCCAGAAGGCAGACTTAATGATTTTTCTTCAAAATGATGTTAAAGGGCCATGACTGGGATGTTGTGAAATAGAAGCCTAATTTATTAAATGTGAGGATTTTTTTTATATATATATTTTTTTTTAACACATCTCGTGTGTTAAAGGAAGACTTTGAGTTTTCCTTCAGCTGCCAATGATGTAGAAATCCTTGTCAGCCATTAATAGGAACACAGGAACACTGTGTGGAAGGTAAAAAGTCAGAAGTAAAACCTACAAGAGTTCTCAGTACATCCTCAATAGATTTCCTGACATTTCAGAGATGCCGCCTCACTGTAAGTTTAACCTGGTGACACAATGAGCAAATAAGCTGGAAAATACACGATCGTCAATTTGTACCTGAATAGTTGAGAGAAGGAGCTCTTGGAGGACTTCTTATTTATCGCTGTGTTTTGCGCCACAGTTGTCATAATACAGGACTCATTGTAGCGTTCGCCATCCCTCCTCTAGACACATGTTTTCCAGTTGGCTCAAATAATTTAAATAACTTAGCACCAGCCTTCAGCTGTCCATCCTTGTTCTTCCAGCAGAACTTCATTCTGCGTTTTTCGTGGCTTCCTTCTTCCTTCCTTTCTTTCTCTGGGTAACCTTATTTAACTTCATAACACACTCCTGAGAAGGAGTTAGTGAAGTCGTCCTGATGCAAAACGACCTCGGTTGGAACTCTATGCTTGACTTCAAGCACGTCTGATTCGGTGTCACTTCAGGTGGACTCTTTCCCAACTTCATTGGTAATGATCACATGACTGTACTTGCATGAAGTTGCTGATCATTTATGTAGACATACAGTGAAATTAGTGTTTGTTACAAAAATAAACTGAATAGTTAATAAAGTCGTTTTAAATCAGTTCTGGCGCTTTAGATCGGAGGTGTCTACAGACAGCCGGGTATAGGGTACAGGGCCGGTGTCCTGCAGGTTTTCGTTCCGTTCTTGGTTCAACACCCTCATAGTAAATATCTCCATCAGCAGGTCCATGTCCTGCTAATGCTAACGAGGCATCGTTTGACTCAGGTGTGTTGAACCAGGGAGAGAAATAAGTGCGTGTTCACACCGGGAATGTCCGTTAGCCCGCTTGTTTGATCAAGATTTATTTCTCTCGTTTGGTGCGGTTTGCTTTCACACTGTGAAAGCGGACTGTGACGTAATCAAAACCACACGGGTGACGATCATTGCTCCTGTTGGACAAAGCAACAGAGGTCGGGCCAGGGCACAACACAAGCGTTGCAAATCTGCTTGCTGCGTTCATGTCGTCGATATTTTGAATGTCGAGAGGAGTTCGTTCAGTGTGTGTTACACAATATTTTGAAATGGCATAAGTTTTGATCGTGACTTCAGCTGCTTACATAAAACTTCCTGTAAGCAGGTTAGCCTCACTGTTGCAAAATGGACAATGATTGTCTGGAATATGATAAAAATCCTCACGTATAAATTCGCCACTGTAATTACTGTGGAAATGGTGACTGCCACAGACCTTAGTCCTGCCACAGTATGTGCTTGCTAATCAGATATTTGAGCACAAAAGGATTTGGGTTACTGGGCAGGGAAGACAAAGTGACAAGAGTCAGCACGTTGACGTAGAATATCATGAGCGTACAGTTCAAAAACAGACAGAGAGAGGAACAGCTTGTTACAATGGAGCGACTATGAGAAAACTTACATGGAAGCATGACAGATGTGCAAAATGAAGCCAGCCTGAATTGGGGGAAAAAGCAGATTAACTGGGTTCAGGGTTATCTATGCTCCTCTCTGTGTGTGTGTGGTGAGTCGGGAATTCAGAAACAGAGGGGGGGAAAAAAGAAAGACAGGGAGGGAAAGGCCGGCTTGCTGCATGACTGACATTTTATCTGACAGTAAATTTTCAGAATGTGACTTCCTGGATGACGCGCCGATCCGAGCCGAAGCCGTACGTCTGCGGCCACGTTTACCCTCCTGACAGGAATTTGTGTGCGACGCTGGTCCAGTGTGGCCGAACGCAAGAGAGGAAGAAGGAAGTCCTCACCCTGACAATCCATTATTCCCTCTGTTCAAGCTGGCTGCTCCTTTATTCGCAGTCTATCAACTTCAATCTGTCATTCATATCAGCATCCTTCTCTCTCTCTCTCCTACATTTAGGTTGCCCATGTTGCATCACCGCCTCCCAGAAAACTTCTCAGTCCTCCAGAGATGATTCACTGCTATCACTTTTTGCTTCTGGTGTGACCACCTGCCTTCTTCTCTTGGTCAAGGAGCCTCTGAAACGCCAAACGATCCGTCCAGCTCTCCTCTGGCTCCGAGCGCACGTGCAGTTTGCTCATGCCTGCTGTCGGCTCCCATTACCTAATTGGAAATGAGATGCATCTGGCCTCTGTTTGCATATGCGTGTGTGTGTGTGTGTGTGTGTGTGTGTGTGTGTGTGTGTGCTGCCCTCTTGGTAGAGATACCCTCTATGTCCCTCCCTGCCTCCCTGCAACCCTTTTCTTACCGTCCAGCTGGGGAGAGCCGTTTCAGCTAATAGCAACAAGGAGCCATGGGAGTGGGCAGATAACGGCCAAGTTGGAGAAAGCCAGCTCCTGTGATTCATTGCCGTTAATAAGATCAATGTTTAATTCATGAGATCCCGTCATGCTACAGTGGCTTCTTCGTCCGCGTTGGCGAACCGAGTTTACAGAAGCTTCCGCTCTCCGAGCTCTTTCATCTGCTAGGCTCGGTGACCTTGCATCTCCCGGCGCGAGATCCGCGGAGGCGCTTCCTCGAAGACGATCACATCGGGAGTGTGTGTGTGTGTGTGTGTGTGTGTGTGTGTGTGTGTGTGTGTGTGTGTGTGTGATGCTCTGCGCCAGGCACGCGTCGAGACGCCTCGATCTCGTGATTGATAGTGAGAGGCAGAGTGAGCCCTCCTCATTTAAAAGGCCTGTCACGTCAAATGGATTATAGCTCATTAATACGTATTAATGAAGCAGCCAAACTACTGGCTAATGACCTACATTTGGGGGAAACAACAGGGTGAATTTTGATGAGGCAATAACTTCCTGCACTTCCTCTTCCTGCTTTTTACCAAAGTAGGAAAAGAGTCAGCGTAAAGCATCCATCCATCCATTATTCCTGCTTGTCCTGGCAGGATCCCGTTTCCAACTGTGGAAAAGTATAGGCAATGCACGTTACTTTTATTTTGCATTTACTTTAGTTTTACTTTATTTAAGTGTAATGTGGATGTCACTACCTGCTACCTGCCCCACCCGACAGTCTTTAATATAAACTATTAGTAGTATCGATAGTGTACTCTGTGAATCTATTGCAGGCCCCATACTGAGTCCTTGTTGCAGTCCCACTGTAGATAAATCAGCTGAATATTTTTCCTCTGGTTCTCTGCTGATTTCTAAACACATACTCCACAAATGCAAAACAAAGGATTGAAAATTAGTGAAAAAGAAGCCAAATAATGATGGTAAATGACAACGATCTCATAACAAAAGGATAAGAAAAACAATTAAAAGACAAATGAAACAAGAACAGCCAAAGGAACCCAGTAGAGAATCCTAGTGGTTTTTCCGATTCCCAACAAACGCTTTCTGTGTAGAGTTAGAGACAGATTTAAGGCCTTGCTTTGAATACTGAATAACAGAGAGAGAGAGAGAGAGAGAGAGAGAGATGGGTGAAGGAGCAGAGAGAGATGACAGATTCATCCCCTTCAGTTTCAGAGTGAACAGATGTGTACTCCCTCTGTGGTGAGATTGAGAGCATCGTTTATCTGCATGTCCCTTTCCACCGTAAGGCAGCTAGAAACAGCGGTCCTTGGTAAGATGGAACATGTCTCTTGTGCAAATGTTTACCAAAGTCCTCATTAGGATGTCATACAAAGCCTAAAGGTAATTTGGAGCGGATTTCCTCCTGCCGACGTACAAAGGAAGAGAACATCCACAGAGCGCTTGATGATTGCATCCGGATGAAATCAAGACGCTGGCCAACTGTCAGTCTCAGCACAAACAACTGGTTGATTTTTATATTCCAGATTACTCCTCTGTGGTGTCCTCACACGGTTTATAACGTGACTAAATACAACTGAAATCAGAAGTTTGCATACAACTGTCAGAGGCGGTCATGTAAGAATCATTTGGGGCTTTCTATTATTTATTTTACCGTCTTTTTGCAGGGTGAAATTCTGAAACATCAAACAACTGCAGCAATGTTCTCCCATATCCCAAGTTTGTGTTTCTGTTGGCCGTACGATTGAGCAATTTCACATTCATAAAATAAATTTGCTTAATGGAAACATGGCAATTTTGAAAACAAACTTCCATTTGTCCATAAAATGTTTTGCTGCTGTAGGCTTAGCGTTTTAGCCATCTCAAATTTGGTTTATTTTGCAAAACTGCAATGGAAACGTTTTTTTTTTGTTTGTTTTTTTTGCATGTGATCAACAACCGGATGTTGAAACTGACACAAACCGTGAAGAAGAAGAAGAAGAAGAAGAAGAAGAAGAAGAGGAAGAAGAAGAAGACGATAGAATGTATTTGGAGGATCATTGTACGGTTTTTTTTTTTAAATTACGTATTGCGTGAACAAACTTATTCACTGGTGCTTTTAATTGTGTTTGTTACTTAACAGAATAAATTGCAAAATTTAGATTGCAGTCTGATGCAGATTTTTCCTGATGGGGCTAAATGGGACAAAAACTTGTTCTTTACCTTATCCTGAGCACAAGGTAAATGTGGAGGTCTGTTTTCCTGTCACTTTGTTGTTTTGCCTGTTCCATCATCCTGTCAATCCTTTGGACATTCATTTAATATTCTTCCTCCATCTCTGTGTGATGGACTGTTCCAGCCATGAATGTATCAAAAGTTCAATGAACGCTTCTCTCTTCCTCTCTGAAATTTAAGCACAAAGTCTCAGGAATGCCCTGGAAACGCCTGTCGTTAAAAAGGATCTGAGGGAAGAAAACTTTTTTTATTTAGGTCTGTCTGCTGCCTTATCGAAAATAAAAAAAAAGAGAGACTTTTTCTCCTCTCTGGAGTGTTATATTGTGTCACTTCTCGGCAGTGGTAATTATTTAGTTTCTTGTGTGTTCGCTGTGTATTCGGTACATATTTAGTTTACAGGTTTCTGTTTTCCTCTTGTTCTGTTTCTCTGCTGTTTTCTCCTCGATTGTTTGTCCTGTTCTCCTTGTGCCTCACCTGTAAGTTTGTTTCACATTCTTCCGTCCTCCATCACCCTCAAACACCGATTCATATTTTGTCTTTTGTTTTACGAAAGGAATAAAAACGTATGTATGTAGCAGAAGCATCCTTCTTGTTCCACAGTTTTCATTCTCACACTTTTTATTAAGGGTAGCTGAATCATTTAGGGCTTTAAACAGACGGAGCGGTTCTTGAGGGACGCTTAATGAACTAAGTTTGAATAAATAATACATTCCAGAATTGTCTCCGAATTGTCAAACGCCGACACACACTTACTTTAGAGATAAATTAATATTTCCGATCTCGTTTTTGCGTGGAGCTCGGGCACCGACGAAAAATATGCGACAATATGTGAGTGAGCAAAAACTCGCAGGTTATTTTTGGATTCTCCAGCTTTCTGTCACAGATTTATTATGCAGAAGAGACAAGTCTGAGTTTCCATCTTCTCAGCAGTTATCCCTTTAATGTGGAGAGCAGGGCTGCACGAATACCGAGAGCAAACACTTTGGGAACCTGTTGCTCGAGTCTGCACTGCTTATAGAAACACGACTATTTGTTTCAGACACATTTTAACAGGCAGACATCATTAAAAATAAATCCACCACCAGCACACTAATAAGCTATTATATCCAGAGTTTGATTTTTCTTCATGCTTTTATATTTATGATGAAATAGCGAACTGTCCAAGGAGTCTTTTGTTCAGTAACCAGTGGAGATGGGGGTGTGACATCTTGTCTGTTGTTTTTGGTAAAGCTAACTAAATATATCGATCTGGTTTGTTGTGCTACTGAAAAACTTTATAAGTTTTCTGCATGAAGTCATAGGATAAAGAAAATGATTAAAACAATCTAAACGATTCCAGTAGACAGCAGCAGCAGCATCCAACAAAAGCTAAGATTGACCAACTGCAGATTGCAGATTGTTCAAAGGAGAAAGGTGTGTGTGTGTGTGTGTGTGTGCGTGTGCGTGTGTGCTTGTGCGTGTGTGTGTTAAAGAAAACACATTAGTGCTGGCCTAACACAAGCCCGTTCATCTTCCAAACAAAATCGCTCTCCAGCGAATAGGAAAATCAATATGTGGAAAGTATTTAATACAGCTGCCAGAAATCCATTTAAGACTTCAGAGCTACCAGAGAAGCAGGTTAGCATGTTCATATTTAGAACAATGAGCTATTTTCTCTCCAAACAGGATAGGTAAGGTGAACAAAGTCCCATCTAAATGAACTTCTGGAAGAAAAACTTGTTGATATGAAGGTCAGAGCAACGCGGAGACGTTTGGCAGTATTGCAACAGAAACCTCAAATCAGCGATGGAGGTGGATGAGCACCTTTCCTTTTATGACATTTAATTGTTTTCTAGGCTTTAAAAAAAAAATAATTCTATGATTTGTAGTTGTTCCTAGAAGCATTTTAAGTCAGGGCTCCACTTTCACTTTATGCTACAGATCAGCACAAAATAGTGCAAAACTGTCAAGTGGGAAGAAAAAGGACGCATGGTTTTTAACATGTTTGTAAGTAATGTGGGATTTGTATTTAACACCCCTGAGTTAATATTTTTGTGGAACCACTTTTTTGCTGCCATTACAGCTGCGAGTCTCTCCCAGCTTTGCATATCTAGAAATAAACTTGTCATCCATTCTTCAGATTGGATAGAGGCTGTTGGGTATTTAACTCACAAATTGATCCAAACTGTCCCATTGCATCTCTGGCTGTCTGTTTCGGGTCGTCGCCCCATCAGTCTCAGTCTCGAGTGTCTTTAAGCTGTAGAAGGTTTTCCATGATTGCTCTGTATTAAGCTCCCTCCATCTTCCCAACTACTCTGCACATTTTCCCCTGTATTTGCTGAAGAAAAGCATCTCCTCAGTTTGACGCAACACAAAGTGTTTCCGCCATGACATAGTGTGTGTGGCGGGATGTGCAGCGTTAGTTTTCTGCCACACGCGTTCAATGTTGGTGTTCATCTGACCTGAACGATTGCTTCCACATTTTTCATCCTTCATGCGCAAACGGCAAACATGGCTTCTTCTGGTTCTCTTCAAGCATTGGCTTTCGTTTTGTCACACTCCAAACTAAGTTTGTTGAGGAGAGCCGCTGTTCCTCCAGTGCTACCAGCAGGGTTTTAGAAGCTTTTCCGATCACGGCTGTCTCTTAAGGTCGATGGTTTTGCTTTTTGTTTTTTTTTTCATTATCTATTGACTGTCTGAAAACTTCTTCAGTAACTGTTGATTACAAACGTATGGGCCCCATGACCTCTGAGGCAAATGATCATAGAGCTTTATTTGTAAAAGCTTTCAGAAACTTGAGAAAATGTGGAAAAAAAAAAAAAGTTTTTCTGATATGCTTACTCTTACAGAGCCTGTACCAAAAAATTTGATTTTTTATTTTTATCTTTTTTACATCTTTCACAAATAGCAAGTTGGGAAATCACGAATGTTGACAAAGAGGCAAAGCAGCCAAAGCACATGTCTGCTGGGACACTGAACGTTCACAAAGACTTACAGCTGTGTCCCGATTCAACACACACACACACACACACACACACACACACACACACACACACACACACACACACACACACACAGTTCCACCGCTGCTGAAACAAATCTTGCGTAACAAGGTGTGTGCGTACTCGTTTGTGGATGATCTGTGATTTCTTGTAAACTCTCCAAGGAGCTTCACCAACCTCATTCCTGATGGCCGTCTCTTGCCTCTTCCACCGGCCACCCATCCTTAGCCGATGAAGGATTCTCTCGCTCTCTTTCTTTTCTCTCTCTCCTGTCTGTCTGAATGCGTAGCCTTTCACGACTCTGAATTGGGGAACAGGTGAGCACTGCACTGCTGAGACTTATTGATCGTGTCATTTATCTCACAGCACAGCCCTGGGAGACGCAGGGGGAACATTACTCACCACCTTATTACGCCGTTAACTCATTTTGACAGGTAGGAAAAACCTCCATCTCTCTGGGAAAAAAAACAGCTTCTGTCTGCCGTGTGAATAAATCCACGCAGGTTCATCATGATTAACAGATGATTATCTAAGGGTTTATTCTTTTACGGTGAATTTGAACGCCCTCGCCAAATATAGAATTGCATCTTTGAGAAATCTTCCAAATCCCACGATATGCTTTGGTTTTGAGGTTGTAGATCCAATCTGGCATGAAAATAACCTTTAAGAACACGGGTGAGGTTGTTGTGCCCTGCTCCAGTGCTTCACACTCAGTTTGCAGGTCTAAATTTAGCCCTGACTGGCTTTTACCCCTTTGAGGATCGACATTTTTTGCCACGAGGTTTATCATAATATTTGTTCATACACAATCCAAGCTTCTGGGTGAAAGCAGTGAATGATCTTCCTGTCAGGATGTCTCAGGTAATCTGTTAGTTCTGTAAGAAGAACTGCGCCGCTGCTTTAGTCAGAATTTCGTTTCAACATTTTGTTGATTCTCATTTTCCAACAAAAACCTGTCATCACACTTGTTGTTGGGAGCAACTAAAAGAGAAGAAGGATGAGTATTGACCCTCCCAAAAAAAGAAAAGGAAAGAATCAAGATGCCCTCATGTTGCAGATCAAATCAGTTTTTTTCTTTTTTGTTGCTTCTTTCCTTCGGGGCCCAGATGAGCGCAGGGCGAGGCGCTGCCATGGAGAATTCTGGGTGACAGAAGCTCTTAGTTTGCCTGTCTATCAATTTGTAAGATGTGAGACATGAGGGATATAAATACACCGTCTAGATCCCCTCGTCTCCATCCTTCAACAGTCCTCTCACTCTCGGTCCCTCTGACGGCAGCCTGTCAGGCTCCCTCTGCCCCTCGTGGAGGCTGGAGGTCCGCCCTGGTGAGCTGAGCGTTTCGCAGTTCCTGGCTCTGATAAGGAACCTCAAAATACCAACAACCTTCGTCTTAATCAGTGTGTCTGGCCACCACGACCCCGACGTGACAAACAACAGCGCTAGATTTTGCAGATTCTCCATCGCCTTGTTAACGCAGTTAGAACGCATCGCATTACAACCAAATGTCTTCGAGGAAAGACGATCCGCATGTCTTGATTTCTCCAGCTTCCAATCAGATTGACGAGACGGTGGATCCCCACTAACTGGGAGTTGCAGCGTTTCGCCTATCTGTGGGTTTTTCTGTCGTTGTGTATGGTATTTTCTGTGAATACTTAACGACAATGTATTCATGGAGAGTTTACCAATTCGCAGATGTTTTTGTAAAGCACATCTAGAATATCCAATAGAAAATGCAGCTTGTTAAGAAGAAATACTTTGGTACTATTATTGGTTTGCATTTGCAAAGTGGCCAATCCAGGAGTTCTTTTCAATTTCCTCAGTGCTGATTGGCTGTAGGAAGAGATAAGGAAATAAGGAAAACTGTCTATGTTAGCTTCTGCGGTAGTACTAACACAGTTTCAACTGCACATAGTAATTCATGATAAGGTATATCTAGGGTTTAAACTTTTGAAATATGCAGTAATAAATGACTATTGTGCTATTTAAACCCTGCAAAAACTGAGCATCTACAGCACAGTAGATTGTCCAGTTTTTTGTTGTGGGGTTAGGGTCACCCTAACCAACCTCTGTTGGTTTTAACCCTAAAACCAACAGAGGTTTTCTGAATACAGTCAAATTTCCTGTGACATGTAGTGCCCTGCCTTTTCCTCGTATCCTTCTCCTGACTGATTCCTTTGTCCAGGGAGGTGATTTTAATCTTTTGTAACTCGTCTGGAAACTGCGGCATCAGCTTGAGGGTTGAAATAAGCAGATGTAAGGACAAACCTACCTAGAGAGCTAAACTTGATTTCAGCTAAATCAGATTCACTAGAACGGACAGCAGCTGTGAACTGTGAACGCTCAGGCGTTTGTTCACAGGGGGAAACGTTAATGCCACAGACATTCATGTTCACCATCTAAAGTCTTGTTAAACGTTCAACCTGCATTTCAATGTTTTTGCTGTTTCCAGATTCAAGGTAGGTACTGGAAAGAAAAGAAGGCCACTTGACAACGAAAGAAATACCTTTATTTTTTCCCCTTTTGACATTAAATCCAGTCTGAATCAAAGATTCCTGCTCTGCAGTCCAGAAGGTCCCTCACCCTGACCTGTTCCCAAGTAAAGGTTGCCATGTCAGCAAGCATCTTCATCTCACACTTAAACGTGGTTCATGCTTTCAACTGGAATGTTGTTTTTTTTCGTTTTTTTTTTAGGGTAGAATAAACCAAACGCATTTAACAAAGGAACTAAATGTTTTTGGGGGTTTTTTACTCTCTGACTGCTGTCTCGGGAGTTCAAATTCACATAAGTGGCTCCCTTTGCCGCATTATGAGCGTGTCTCTGTTTATCTTTAGTCGAATTACCTAAAAACATCATGACGCATTACAAGCAGGGCACAGAGACTCCCTATAATGCGAAAAACTATAAAATTTTCAATACTAGCTGCAATAAAATCCCCCAACGAACCACTAGAGTAGCAATAAATTTACTGGAAGTGAGATCATGTGAGTATCTGACAGCCCCACTCCCGGGGGAGACACCTAGAGGAAAAAAAGGTTTCAGTTTTCACCGACGTGTGTTTGCTGAGAGCAAAAAAAAAATCGCCTCAAGTATTCACGTGTGGTGCAAAATAACGGTACGCCGCTTCAGTCAGAGCGGCAAGACGAGCATTTACACATTTAGAAATGTGTAAAAAAAGAACAAACTAAAAAGCATCAATGAAATAGCCATTTGAAAAGTTAATTGTCTGAAATGAAATGTATTAACGAGGACGATTGAAATTGATGCTCACTTTGAACTTCAGCGTAGAGTTTCTGTCATATTATTTGCTCTTTTATGCCAACAAGCAACATTTGTAAATAATAAAAAGACAAAAATGAGTGTATTAATCGCGCCTCCCTGTTTAACTTTGAAGCTGAATTCTTTACAGGATGTGATTTTATTTCCTCGGGCCGTTTTTGGGGAGCTTTTGAAGTCATTCAACATTTTTCATTAAACATGAGACACAGCCGTGTGTTCCTTGCACATAATGAGCCATTGTTAACTACATGATGATAATAAATTCATGCTGTATAAGGCCCTCAACCTTTCCTCGAATAACACGGTGTTAGCAACTCAGCTGTAAAAAATAGATGCCATTGAAAACAGAGCAGATTTTTTGTTTTGTTTTGTTTTTTCTGGTGGCATTTAACCAGAAGGAATGTAACCATTATTTAGTTTGGATTCAGTTGCATTTAACAAAAGAACATGTTAATAAAATGTTGTCTTACAACTGACTCTTCAGAGTTTTCCCAAAACAGACATTTGTGACAGAAACGATAACTTTTGCTGCCTTGGCAGGCGCAACCAGTTTTTCTGAACATCAAGAAACCTCATCATCCCCAGGCTAAAAATCCAACACAGCTGTTCCCTTACCAGTTGTGATAGCAGCAGAAATAAACAGCCTATTAGCAATACCATCAGCATGTGCCTAATTAATGAAGACGTAGTCTGCATGACTCTCTGTGTTCGGTAATGTTTTCTAACAAATCTCTGAGGTCTTTGCATGGAAAACTGCATCGGTTTTTATTTAGTGGTGACGGGGGTAAAGATGGCTGAAAGGGGGAGTGTTGTGTAAAAATTCACTTTCTTGAGCTTCCATTGTGCTACAATGTTATTCCCTCATCAAAAACACACCTGGAGTGTTGCTTTGATTCTTTCATACACCCTTTTGTCTCCCACGGCAACCACTCAGCTGGGCAAAACACTTGGAGCAACAGAGCCTCGCCTTCAAGGACAGAGCTCCTCCTCAGAGCTGCCGTTTCCAAGTTTCCACATTTCCGAGCGTCCGCCTCACAGATCAGCCCTCCTACTGCCACGCTCAGCTCCTTCAGACTAGCCGGCAGCAATTAGCAAACAACTGGTGGAGCTGTGGATCGGCTGAGCTACTCCTGTTTCTGTGCAAAGCTGGTAAAAACATTACTAACGGGTTAATAGAGGAAAGCAAAGTTGTAATGACTATCTGAAGGTGGAGTGTCAGAAAGAACAAGAGTTTCTTAAAGAGACAGGTGCCCAATTTCAAGGTGCTAAATTAAATTAAAAGTCAAACGACTTTCAAGTCGTATTTGATACATACTATTTTTATAACAACAGAAGGTAACATAGTTAGTTCACTTTGCTATAAAAAAACACTACGCCTTTTCTGCCCGTTGTGAAGTTCGAGAACACAGACCGAACACTGTGGACGTCTGAACAGACGTGACATTCAGATGCAGCACATGACGCCTGGAATTTTGCACAGCAGCTCGAGGTAAGGGCTCGCTCCCGGCTGGCTCGGAGGCCCACACTGCATGCGTCTCTTCGGGGGTCAGGGCGCAGCCCTCAGACCAATAATGCGTCCATTCACGCAGGGCAGAAACGGTTAACGGACGGCTCAGTTTGTGTGGAAATCATGGGAAACGTAGGCTGGTTCTTCCACCCTCAACAGATCTCAAATGAGGGATTTCTTTTCTCAGCAACTTCTTTGGCAAAACTCCCTAACCTCATCAACATAACCCAGAACGAAAGAATATTGTCAGGAGGACGTTGGCAGATCCATCTGCCCTGCTCCCTTAAGAAGGGACCTTGACTCGTACAGTAAATGTTACTTTTTTTTTCTCCCTTTAATTTGTCACCCACTTGAACACTGCAGACTCTTTGCAGGCAGAGGGAAATAATTAATTGATGAATGAGTATTATGACATCATTAAATATTTTATATATCTGCAGTGGGAGGAGAACAGCAGTGCAGTGCTTGGGCTCAGGGTTTGAACCTGCTGGCGTTGCTGTTTGGAGTTCAGATGTTTTCTCCTCCTGATTTTGCATCTCCAGGCTGAATAAATGCAGGAAGGGTTAACTGGGGGGAAGGGGGGCTTATCCTGACTGCATGCAAAGAGTGACTGACTTATTCTGTGGCTCAACGTGAAACGGTCGCCAATGCTTGGCCGGACAGTAGCAATTTCTAAAGTTCTGGCTGCATCAACTGTGAAAGCTGAGGATTTTAAATGTGCAATGAATGTATTTTAATGGTCCTTTGCTGACATTTTCCCAGAAACCACAGAAAGATGTGCGACAATTACCTTGTTTCGGTTTGGGAAATTCCACACAGCCAAACAGGACTGCGTTCAGACTACCATTTGGTTTTGATGAATGTTCCTAATATGACAACTTGGCAGCAGCCATTCATTTTCTAGAGCCATAATTTCACGATCAGACACACATTCGCTGACCGTCCTTTACCTGGAACTGGTCCTAGAGTCAAATGGTTTAGCGACAATGCAGCGGCTGAACCAGACTTAAGTACACCAAGAGACCTTCTCACTAGGATATCATCTCTTGACGCCTTTTTTTTTTTTCCAGATATGGAATTTTGTAAGATCACTGTTGAAATTTTAATTCAGCCCGAAGCGTTGAGATGAAATATTAACTCATTACCATCTAAAACATCAGAGGAGCTGGAGGCTGCGTTAAGAGCTATTGGGTTCTTTTAAACGGATGTTTTCAGGGATGGTAGACCTCAACAAAAATAAAGATTTAAGTTAAATTCCCAAATATCAGGTCGCAAGATCAATCTACTAACCCATCCGTTCATCTGTCCATCATCTATACCCACTAGATGTTGTTGGGTCACAGTTTTATTTTGTTGGTCAAAAACTAAAAGGTTTAGAAACCATTAGAAACCAGCTTCCTCCCACAGTCCACAAACGTGACAGTCTGCTCATTGAAAAGAAACGTTAGGAATTCATTGCACAGGGATATTGATGGTAAGTTTTGTTCTACAGAGACCTGAAGCAGTGCCAATATATAAATATATCGTATTTATATATCTGCAGAAAGTGAACAGTAATAATGCAGCTTAAAATTATAGTGGAATACATAAGAAATGTTAATGTCTTCAATTTTTGAAAAGCGTTTATCAGGAAGAAGTCGTGTCAAAGGTATATTTTGCACATTATAATATTTTAAGAATGATATGAGGTGAACGTACACGCCATGTAATCTCCGAGGAGTTCATACCAGGAAGCTGACTTTATCTATGTCGCAGCCAGTCAGTCTGCATTACGTCCGGGCTAATGCACCGACTGAGGGGGCAGTACAGGTGATGAAAGGACTCTTAGATAAAATCCCCTCCGCCGCTGCATGGATCAGTCAGAAAAGTCAACTCATTAGAATGATCACAGCTTGATGGAGTTGACGTGTTAGAAAAGGTGTGGAGCCAACCAGACATCCACCTTCGGGGTGTGATGACATACAGGGCTGTTCTGCTCCAAATTTCTGCTGAGCTTTTTCCTGCAAGACCAGAAACAAGGTGATCAAGTTCAGTAAAATGACCTGCTCAACAACATTTGTCAGCGCAGACGGTGTTAGGAACTCACCTCAGCGATTCTTTCGCGCTAGAAGAGGTCAGTAAACGCAGAGAACATCAGGGGTTTGTCATGAGAGGGCATTCCTCGTGTTGTTTAAATCTGTAAAAGCTGCCTGCGCTACCATATGTCAACTATGACTGCAAAGAAATTTAATCTCCTAATTTAGTGCCTTCAAATTCAGCAGCTGTCTCTTTAAAAACTTCACTCTTTCTGAAACTCTGCCTTCAGGAAGTCATTACAGTATGCTCCTCTACTAGCCCTTTAGCAATGTTTTCACCAGCATTACGCTGAGAAGTAGTTCTTATTGTGAGCTCAGCAGATCCACAGTTCCGCCAGGTGTTTGCTAATTGCTGCTGGCTAGTCTGAAGGAGCTGGGTGGCGGCTTTGCAGGCATATGATCTGATTTGCAGACATCTTATTTGTTTTTTGAATGAGCAAACTGCGTAACGGCAGGTTTGGACAACATGTCTGCATTCATAGATGGTGTTCTTTATTTTTTTCCTACCGCTGAGGATGAGGATTCATGTGGGTCGATTCATGTGAGGAGCAGGGGATTCTGGGAAAATGCAAACATGTCAGCGCTGTTGACAGGTTTAAAGTAAAAATCTTCATTGGTTGCATTTGAATGCAGCCAACGAAGGGTGTAGGAGTTTCACCCTCACGTCCTGTAAAAAAATATATTATTGTAACTGACTGATCTTGAAAGTTGAACTGATTCTGAGAAAGAGGAAAAAAATGTCGTCTTAGACCAAAGCAGATCTTAATCACATCAGTGTGACAGATGGTGGAACTTTCAGTGGGTTTGAAAACGTTTCCTTTGAGTTGCGTAAAAGTTTTGTGTCTTTCGCTTATGTCACAGAAGAGTAAAAACTTCCGAAACACGAGTGAGACAGGCCCACTGGCCGCAGCCCTGACGGCAGAGCTAAATTCCCTGACCTGAAACTGTAAATGTTTACCTCTGACTAACGTTTCTGAGTAAGCGGAGGGGGGAACTTCGCTCCTCTTCCCTGCAACAGAGTCCAGCGTGTCCATCTGGTATCTGAAAAGCCGAACATCTGAGCTGTGGGTTGCAGTCAAAATATTGCGGTGTTGAATTTGATCAGTGTGGGAAAAAGCGGCGATGTAAGATACGAGCTTGTGTGAGAGGAGAAACAAATGGCTTGCCCGGGGTGGGAGAGCAGCAGAAGGCTCGGTCTGGTGGAACACGTGTCTGGCTTTAGCTCAAATGAGGACACCACAGAGTCACAGTTTGGAGCGTTTGCAGGGGCCGCAGCGCCTCAAGGTCACGCCGAGCTAAACAGAGGCAAGCAGCTTTTATGTTTTCTGCTCAGGTTGGTCAGAGAAGAGCAGTAGGAAATGATGAAGCATTACATTCAGTGGGTCATCTGTTATATAAGCAAACCAGTCGTATATTTTACATTAACAGAGCGTTATTTAGCAGTAAACGTTAATCTCACTAGGGTAACCGGAATGCTTTCAAACTGACCAATCAGATCAGAACATGTGTCGATTCATGTGAGGAGCAGGGGATTCTGGGAAAATGCAAACTAAACTGAGAAAAGTGATATTCATACTGGGTTAGTGAATGCCATTCTGAAGTGATGATGTTATTTTTCTTACGCACATACAAAATGTTGAGTTTTTCTGAACCTGCTTGCCTCAAATCGGACTTCTTAAGGCTTTCTCTCAATAATAGCTTTCCGCTTGACATTCTTCAATAAATTAGATATGACTACATATTCACACATCTTTTTAATGTAAAATATTTTTGAGAAAATTAAAAACATGAATCCTTTTTCTTCAGTTTGACAACAATCTGCTGTTTTGAGTTATTTTCCCACAAACGATTCCAACAAAAAACAATGATGCACACACTATTAGCACAAATTATGCTTCACTTTTAAGGTGAATGTATGAAATAAATATAACTCTTGATAAGCTAGGAGATTTTTTTTTTGACATCATACTTTCTAATTTGAGAAAAGAAAAGCATAACTTTCAGTTCCCGGTTGGTGTAACAGACGAGATGTTTCCCTCCGCTTACGAGGAGTGCGTTGCTCCAGTGCGTTGCTGGAGAACAGCAGGAAAGGAGTGAGCTTGAAATACCAACATGAAAAAAGAAAAGGAAAACATTTGAGCGTACAATGCCGGCTCGGTGCCAGCAGCTCAAGTTTTGATCGAATGAAGAAAGTGTGAGCTTTGTATCCAAGTGCTGAAAGTAAATCTGAGACTTCGGCGAGTCTCCTGGCTTTTCTATTATTTAAAAGATACAAGGAACACAATGAAAACAAAAGATGCAATGTAGTGCATATGGATGTGTGTGTGTGGTGTGTGTTGGCGGGTGGATGTGACTTGGTTCCACTTTATCCCACATCTCACTAGAAAGCTTGATGCATTTAGTGCATAATTTAGCTGTGTTGTAGCTGTGTACACTTTGGGATATGGCATAATTGTTCAATGGAAATAACTGAAGTGTAAGTAGTACATGTGCAATGATGTATGCTTGTTGTATCTGTCTTTTATTCTTTTACAGCTTTTACAACATGATTATCCTGGCAGACACATTTTTTTTGTTTTTTAATGATTATCATCAAAAATAACTTTCTACAAGCCTCCAGTGTTAATGTGGCTGTACAGAAATGTCAGCTCGTTTACAGGTAGATTCCAACAGCAAGACTTTAAATTAGGCTTCCTTTTCATAGATCTTTTGCTAACCGTGGCTTGTTTACACTAACCAAAACAATATCCCAGTTTGGTATGTGCTTCCAAATAGCATGCATCCTTTGCAGATTTTCATGTTTTCCTGTGATCACTCCTTCACTGCCTAATCAGATTTGGCACAGCTTTAACCGTCCCATCCCACCTCTTCTCGACAAGGTGTAAATACTAAGGAGTGAAAGTCATGCCTTGAATACATCAGGTTACTCAACATTTCTCAAAAAGAGTTTTAAAATCTGCAACATTTCAGACAGCTACACGTTAGGAGATAGTTTTGTTTTTTATATATATTTTTGTACAATGTTCTTTTGATAATGTGCAGTGTTGTTTTTGTACCAAATTCACCTTTTGAAAAGCTAAAGTATGGTGACATCAGATAGCAAATTATTTATTAGCTTCTAGCTTCTTTACTAGCACCTAACTTAATTATTAGTGAGCTTTTTTTTACTTCTAGCTTCTTTATTAACTTCTAGCTTTGTTACTAGCTTCTAGGTTCTGTATTAGCTTCCAGCTTTGTAGTAGCTTCTAGCTTCTTCTAGCTTTTATAGTAGCTTCTAGCTTCTTCATTAACTTCTAGCTTCTTTACTGGCTTCTTTACTAGCTTCTAGCTTCTTTATTAGCTTCTATCTTCTTTATTAGCTTCTATCTTCTTTATTAACTTCTATCTTCTTTATTAACTTCTAGCTTCTCTAGCTTCTTTACTAGTTAGCTCCTTTATTAACTTCCAGCTTCTTTATTAGTTTCGAGCTTCTTTATTAGGTTCTAGTTTCTTTATTAGCTTCTAGCTTCTCACCCCTTTCTCTCTCTCTCTCTTTCTGTCTCTGCAGAACAAGTGTCTGATGTGGGAATCTTATGGTTTCATTTTTGGTCTTCACTTACTTTCAGCATGTGCTTGAGCATTTTGCTGCCTAGTGTGAAGTGACCAAGTTATGAGTCAGCACCTCTAACTCTGAGGACATGGCTCTTAATTGGAAAAGATGGAGACTCCATTTTCACAGGGAGTCAGTCATTCCAGCTTCTAGGCGTCTTGTTCCTGAGTAATGCCGTCATGGGAAGGACTTGGGATAGAGGGACTGGGGGCTGTGTCTGTTGTAGAGGAAAGAGAAGGGCCAAAACACGCAATGCTTCTGGAAAGTATTCACAATGCTTCACTTTTTCCACATCTTATGTTACAGACTTATTCCAAATTGTATTAAATTAATATCTTTCCTCAAACTTCTACCCACAAATAACATGGTCCATCTTGAATAAAATAATCCGACTCAGGACAGAAGAGGCTGAAAGTAGCTTGTTCTGGAATAAATTGATTCTGCTCAAAATAAAGTGACTGCTCCTTCGCATCAATAAGAGTCGATTGATGATCAAGGGGAGTCAGTTGAGGTGGTTGGGCCCCATAAGCCTGAGGCCTTCACAATGCTGGGAAAAGACCAAATGTGTGAGGGTTCTCCTCTCTCAGACACGACAGCAGGTGCAACAATGGACTCTACGTCAAAGATAATGACATTTATTGTCATATTTCTGAAAAAAGTAAAATTAAAAAAAGAATGTTCAGGGACATATACACACTTTTATTTTTACAGATTCAGTTTTAATAAATTGCTCTACTGTTACACTATTATAGTCATTAAAAAAAATAAGGTGTTTTGCTTCGTTTGTTCTTGCCACAGAGGAAAATAGTCCTAAAAAGATTTACGTTGTACGATCAAAACAAGTTCATTTATTCACATTTCTCCAGATAGCTAATTACAAGCGGACAAACGGATTAATGTGAAAATTATCCAGCAGATTTATTTATTTATTTTTGTGAAATACTTAAAGGGAGTGTAACAACATAAAGTGCATCGTCTCAACAGCAGCTCTGCTCTTAACAGCTTCGGGCAGAAAGCAGAGTGGCTGTCTGGTGGTTCTGCTTCTAACCCTGCGGTGTCGTTTAGCTGAAAAGTTCATGGAGAGCAGGAGAGGAGTCTCCAGCAATGTTCAGAGCTCTGTCCCTGCAGCCGCTCCAGCACAGATCCCGGGCAGAGAGCAAGGTCATCCTGATGACCCCTTCAGCTCCTCTCACTGTCCTCTACAGGGCTTTCTGTCTGTCATGTAGCAGCTGGAATAAGCGCACTGACATGCAGAACATGAAGACACTCTCCTGCCAAATTACATCAATGTGAAGACATTTTCTTTATTTAACTTTAAAGCTTCAGTATATAGAAAAAGTATGTTTTTACGTGTCGTGACAGTATGATATGAGACAGATAATCTGTGAAAAGACCAGACTTTCCAATGCATCTCTTCAGAGACAACCAATCAAAGCCAGAAGGTGGGTCTTGGCGTTGTCAATCACTCTTGTGAAAATGCTACTGAATGGAAGAGAAACAATTCACCGCAACAGGAAAACTGTTGATCTGCTGTAGAAACAAAGGGCGGATCTCAATAGTGAAAATATAAATAAATAAATAAATAAATCTGATTTGAGGAGCAAATCTGACCAGATGTAAAGAAAATATCGGCTGCCGACCTGAACAGTTTGCACCATCTCTGTCGTCCCGATCACTACTGCGTCTTTAGTTTTCATGTTCCTCTTTTGCTGCTCTTCCAGCATTTTCCTCTTTCGCCTGTCATTTCACGTACGGCTCTTCATCTTCTGCACATGCAGGCCAGCTTACGACCTTGTCAGCTATCACTTTGTCTGTCCTCCTTTCCTGCGTACACTGGTCCGGTTTCCACGTGCGTTTCCAGTTTCTTTGTTACCCTTTTGTGTCCCTTTTTATTTTTGTTGCCCGTTTGCCTTTCTGGCCCCTTTCAAAAGCTCCACGCCTGGGCCGCATGTTTCGCAAAACAAAATCTGCTTGTATCGGGTACAGTTTCCAGAACGAAATTCTGCTCTCCGACTGAACTGGAAACAGGACGTCTTTCACGTGTTGGCGGACTGTCGAGTGTGCATATTGTTGGAGCTAAAAAAAAAAAATGCTTTATTTGACTGATCTTAATGTAATCGTCTGCCAACATTTCTAAGAAAAGAACCTTTGGCTTTTTGTAGGCAGTGCCGCTTTGAGTAAAGCTGAAGCTGCTGCCATGTTTTGTTTGTAGGGCAGGATTAACTTGGCATGACAGCAATAAGAGGTCCATTGGGATGCCATTAGATATTACCATCTGGTTGGCAGATCCACGTCTGACTGCATGGCAAGAAATTCACCAATCACAGGTGAGCTTTGATAAGCAACCGTTCATCCCCATGGCCAAATGTAATGTTTGAAATGCGACAATGATTTTCATGAGACACCAAAAGGAGGTTGCATGTTAAAGTCAACTGCAGGTAAGGAGGCTAAGCGGCAGGTGATGAAGCAAGCGGTAAAAGGCCAGCAAAACCATCCACTGCAACAAAAAGAATAATTTGTTTCTCAGAGAATCTGCCCTGACATGCTCTGTAATCATTTTAACCTCATGCAGAGAAACTGTGCTCTTTTGGTTGTGTGTTTCCCCCCCATCGGCTGAGGGAGCAGAGTACATAAAAGCCCTTTGGTCTAATTCTGTTTTCCCTGACAAGAGGAAAAGGGGGGTAAAACACTTCTACAGTCATGCACAGTTGTTGTTGTTGCTTCTTTCTAACCAGGTTGTTGCAGATTAGACTCAGCCTCACACACAGAGAAAGATGTTGGACCGGTCTGTGTGTCTGGGTGGATCGCTGACAGCTGAGATGTTCTGCGTTGCCGTCGTAGAGGCTGCGAAGAAGTCAGAAACGGGTTTTTTGATGTGCGAATCCGAGGATCTTGTTGCTTTTTCTGACTTCAGTGTGTTTCCTCCCCTGATAGATCTTCAGGAGACTGCAGGAAGACTCCCTTCAAATGTTTCAACCATAAATATGCTTGCGAGACAAAGTAAATATGATTCAAATGTACATTTGGTGTTCTGTGTTATATTTAAAAAGTTGTATTAAAGGCAAATTAAAATTTTTCTAAGTATTTTTGGCTTTACAAATTGCAAGGTAACACACACACAACGTTGAACTTTTAAATCAAATAACTAATAAACCTGGATGATTTCGTGCATAACGCCTGAGCTTTCACGGCATCCTTCTGTGAAACATTATCTTTATTACACTAAAAAATAGGTTCTACTGTGGATAAATTGAACTTTCACTTGTACAATCAAATTTACTCCCTACATATTTTGGGATGCTTGAAAGTCTGTCAAATCCTAAGGCTTACTTGTTTTTAAATTTGAAAATAGCAAAAAATAACTTGGCTTTTCTTTGTGATTAATTCATTTTATTCATAATTCTTATGGCTCTGTTGAAGAATGAAAGGAATTTAAATCTTGGGCACAATGGGTCTTCCAAATGAACAACGAGTCATATCAACGTTAAAATATGCATCAAAAGTCAATCATAAAGTTCTGATCTTAGTTCAGTACAATATAGACGGAGATTAAGAGGTGTGTGTGTGTGAGAGAAAGGTACTTACAAACCTAGTTCAGTGACAGTAGTTGTGGAATCGGCGAAAACTCCAGCAAATTAGTGTGAGAAGCTTATTAAAGGGTACCGAGAATTGGTTTAAAAGTCACTTCTGCTACAACAATGGAAATACTTGTAAATCTTCAACTACTAGGGTTAAATTTTCCAAAATTATCTTTCTCATTTAGCAAAAACATTTTTTAAAATATTTTTGTAATTCTAACTGACCTAGAAGAGGAAAAGTTTGTCATTGTTTAATGTCAGGTAGAGAGGGAAAAAAGTTGTTTATTTGCACAGGGTCCGGAGATATCAGCTTTCCAGTGCCAAATGTTTCACAATTTCAAACAGGAAAAATTATGTTTTTGCCAGTCACAAAAAAAAGACATTTTTAAAAAATCCATAAAAGAAATGTGAAAGAATTCAATAATTCTTCAATGCACTCTGTCTGAAATACTACATGGAAAAGAGTCACTCACAAACACATCTGTGTTTAAAAGGGATTGACTTTTTTTTTTAACTTGTGTTAATTATCCAGATATCTGTATTGGTTACAAAAAAAAGCTGAATTTACTTAAACTGTTTATTTTTTTTAAGCACATACATAAATTACTGAAATACAGATTTATTTGACAATTCTGCACCAGTACAGCACAATTAAATACATCAATGCCTTCATAAGCTTGAGTAAACATGATTTAAAAAAACCACACACAACTTTAATTTGTTGAGTCAATGCAATTAGGAGAATAACAGCCAATAAAAAAATATAATAAGGAAACTGAAACTGATAATTCTTTCCTTGGTCAAACAA
Source organism: Poecilia formosa (assembly GCF_000485575.1). Taxonomy (NCBI): domain Eukaryota; kingdom Metazoa; phylum Chordata; class Actinopteri; order Cyprinodontiformes; family Poeciliidae; genus Poecilia; species Poecilia formosa. Next base: position 886,769 of record NW_006800018.1, on the reverse strand, counting down.
GGGAAAAAAAAAACTCCAACAAACCTTTCAAAAAGTTTGGGAAGTGCAATTAGGAATTCTAAATATAATGTAAAATAATATATAGAATATAGACATGCTATACCTACATTTAGATAGAATTGCTGCACTAATGAAGCATTCTGTGAGCATAACAACTGTCTCTACATTGACTTTTATGCAAACAGAATTCACCCAAAGAATACATCCACTGACGGATAATGGGACATCTCTACGCAGTATAGTAGCATAACGTCATAAACAAGCTTATTTTGCCTCATAAGAGCTTGTTTACTTGGTAGGGAGTATTTTTCTGCCCTGGCAGAGTTATAGCAGAGCTCAGTACATGGGAAAAAAAATTGCTTGATGCAAGCAATGCATTTTGGCATAACCCAAGGACTGTATCCAGTGTGATGTGAAAGGACTTAACAAGACAGAGCTTGTTCTTTCAATGCGAACAAGGTAAGAGAGTCCTGGGCTGACATGACCGCAGTGCCATGTCAAGGCAGCATTTCCTCGGTTTATGACAGAGAAATGATTTACAGCGAGTAAAAATAAACGAAGGTCTATTTGTTGCACTGCTAACGTTGCACTGGTGGTACATGTACTTACGGCATGTTGCTGGTACTTGTGCACTAGTGCAACACCCAGAGCTATGAAGTATCAAACCATGTGTTACATTTCAGATTATTGATTAATGTGTAATTTAAGATGAATGCATACGGCCTCTGTTGGGTCTCTTACATGTCATTTATCTCATGCTGAATTTTGTGCTGAAGAGTTCTGATACAACTTTTTAAAAAGTATAATTTTAATAGGCGTGTTTAATAAGAAATATTGTTGCTTGTTCAGACAGCTTCATAAAGCTCAACAAGTGAAACTCAGTGGCAAAATTGCTGCTCAATTTTGCACAGTTGCTAAAAATGTTGGAATAAAGTTTTCAGACATGTTCTTTTTTTATTGAGGATTAATGTTCTCTGTGCTATGTTTGATTGATCACAGCGTTGGTAGACGCTGTGATCTACCAACGCTGTAGATCACAGCGTTGGTAGATCACCAACGCTGTGATCAATCAAACATTGTACACTTGTACAAGTGTACAAGTGTTCTTGTACACTTGTACAAGAACTTGTACAAGTGTACAAGTTCTTGTACACTTGTCAAGAATGAATTATGGTGTCACCATTATTTCAATAGATGATGCTTACATGCTACTTGGCAAGTAAAAGGGTAATGTCATCTTAAATGAACAAGTATTTCAACTCAGTGATAATAACATTATTATTCTGCATCGTTACCTTTTTTTTTCTTCTTAGATTTTTGCTTAGGATGCAGACTAGTCTGACCCAAGACATTGTGAAACCCAGCATTTTTATTTTTTTTTTTTGGGGTGGGGGGGTGAAATAAATAACCCCTCAGTTTTTAGAGTGCACTTTCGGTCACAGCAGCAGAGTACTAAGTTCAGGTTTGATCTCTTTAAATGTAACTTAAAATAGCCTTGGGTGGTTACTAGAGCAGTAATTTATATTTATATTTATCTTTAGGAGCTATAGCATCACCTAAAAGCATTTGCGTTTACTTTTCAATCAAGAAAAAAAATGGGAAGACACTCTTTTATATATATGTTGTTTTTTTTGTTTGTTTGTTTTGTTTTTTTCAAATCTCACTTCCCTCCCACATCACATACAAGTCTGGAAGCTGGTGGTTTCATATCTGGGTTCCCAGCTGGTGCCTGCCAACAGCAGTGTAAGGACACAGTAGTAAAAGCTTTCCTCATCGTGTCAACTATAAATTCCTGTCTGTGTGAGTGATGCTTTCGGTAGCTATGGAAACCCCATATAATAGCTCCTCCGCCCCTCTGCCTCTCTCTCTCCCTCCGGTAGTTTTCCCTCTAGGTCTCTCTCCCCCGCTCTATCCTCACCAAAGCTGTTAAGGCTACTTTGCGCATGTACGGCCAGCCGCACCGAGCATTGCATCGACACCAAGATGGCGAAAACACGTCTGGCTTGCCTCCTGACTCTCCTCTCAACTCACTGTAAGTACAAAATTCAACCCAAAGCAGCTGCCGTTTGAGCCCCGTGGCTTCGTTTGGGACGTGGCCATCGTGGCCAGTCAACTCCTGCATCAGTTTTTATTGCCGTTTCTACCTCCGCGTTGTATGGAAAACGGACCGTGGACTCACAACTAACTAGTTGGACGCAACTACCGTTAAACTCAAAAGTGACTGACGGTAAACCCGCTATATTTGACCCCAAATACGTGTGGACTATTTAGAAACTGTAAACCGAAATGTAAAGAGAGGTTAGTCGCATTTTTTCACAACTTTTTGCTTAGTCCTCCTGTTGTTTCTCAATAGACTGCGTCGCATTTACTGCTGTTTACATCAGTATATCGCTTTTTTAAACAACATTAACGTAGCGGAGCTGTCGTTAAATCAACCTAGCGTTTCACGTCAGCTTGATTAAGTTGCACGTTTTGTTAGCGCGCGCGCTCATGTGCACGTGTGTGTGTGTGTGTGTCCTGACTCAAAAGGTTCAGACAGAAAAAAAAGAAGAGAGGGAAAAAAAGAAAACTTTCGTCAAGTTTGGTTAATCAAATATGTATACTTGCGGTTTCGTAGCTGGAGCCGTTAACTATTTAACGCGGGGCTGTGGGGCCGCGCTGACGGCAGAGATGTAGTGATGCGAGATAACGGTTTTTCCTGCGGCGGAATAAAAGCAGGCTGACCGCGGGAGGAGCCAGCCGAGCGGGCAGACTCTCGCGGTGGGTGCCCCCTCCTCTCCCTCCTCCTTCTTCACCGCTGCCTTTCAAACCGCACCGAAGCTTAACACTGGCTAATAGAAACAAGAGTGAGAAAAAAAAAATACCCACAGTTTCTGTACGGCTTCAAAAATCTGTATGCTAGGTTTGTCTCCTGTAGCCGGAAGCGAAAAACGGACACCTGTAAGATATCACCGCAGTTCATTTATTTATTTCCTCATGAGCCCTTAAAGCCATGACAACCGCTCTCGTCCTTCTGATGATGTTTTATTGAGAGAACATAGTTACATTTGTGCTCTTATTAGAGCCTATAAATATATATCTATAAAAATTTACACCATATTTACTAACATTTTTTAATAGTTCAACACGAAATGGACTTTAATTTAGATCTGTATGCTTTGTGCAAAACAAAAATAGAACACCTTCCAATTTATATTTGACCAAAAGAAATTTTGTATTTAATTATGTCAAAATGGAAATGTCCTCATTCAAAGTTAGATCAATTTATTGCATTTTTCAATGAAGTGAGTGCACTGATCAAATGAGAAAGCCAAAGCCTCTCCGTATTCAAATAGCCTTCCTGTTGACAGCTGAAGTGAGAACGGTTTAAATTATGCTCATGTTTCTGGTAATTTGTATACATTTAATGAAATCCCCCACACAGAACAACACAGCATCATAGTAAATAAGTGTCTAGTTTTTTGGTAAGTTCAGAACATTGTAGCTTTAGCCAGGCCACTGACTGGAACCAGTGCGTTTTTCGGATCTGCTACTAGAATACGGTTAATATGATATCATTTTTAGAACAAAGTCTCATTTATAGAGGAAAATGAATAGGGAGTCACAAACACTTGTTTTCTGTTCTCTGTCACATTTCCCTTGAAAATCATTGAGCTAATGGGTTCCACCGCTTCGAGAAGCGTGGGTGTAAAATCATAAAACCTGAGTTTCAGTTCTAATTATTGATGTATTTATAAATAAATATTAATTAATTCGACTGACTTTCATGTTGTTGCATAAATGAGATATAATGTATCTTGTATCAAAATACTCTGATGTCCAACTTTCACTTTGATTTCTCTATAACAGAAAATGACTTTTTTTAGTGAATTAAAGGAAATTGTGCTTCCTTTTTCTCTTTATCTGTCAGCTCGGCACAGAAATGCGCTTTGAGTTATTCTCGTCGGATTAAGGTGTGAGAGGACAGGCGAACAGATCAAACCAAGTGGAGACATAAGAGCCTTCCCTGTGATCTCTCACGTGTGTGAGCAGGCTTATTCCCTTTACTTTAATTAGGACCGGCAGTGGAGCTTGTTTGAAATATGTTCCTGTGCTCTCCTGACATACCTTCAGGCTGTAAGATGATTTTTTTATTTTTTATTTTTCTTTAATTTCAGATACTCTTAACGGTGTTCTCTTGTGTAAACCTCAATAGAAGAACAATTAGTTTTTCATGTGGGTGGTGAGTGTGTGAAGATTTAGGAATTCCTTTTGTCTCAGTGGACAGGGCTTAGCCATGTGGTCAGCTGGGCCCCAGCCAACACTGCCTGTCTTTGTAGAAACTGGACAAATGCAGCCAGACTTGAGCTCGCCACAAGCCGGGTTATGAATTACTAATTGTTGCTGGTAGCACTGACTGTAATTCGAATGCTTCTTGCGTTTTGGAAAAAGTTCTGCTCCTAATATAGATCCAAATGCTCCTCCGATGTGGGAGACTGAATGTTCATAGGAAATAAAAGTGTCAGTGGTTTGTTCTTTCTTTGCAGGCCTTGCTTGGTTTCATTTTCTCTCTCTCTCTGTGAGAGATGAGCTTGTTATTTCAGTTCATGGCGCTCTTAGAGTAGTGATCATCTGAATTGCCACACAACTCTAGGCGGAACGTGCCGCGTTTCTACGGCCTGTCGTCGGTCACCGGAGCAAGGCGAGGCGAGCACGCTTCCATCAGACTTGCATCCACCTTTTCCTTTGTTGGCTTTGGCCTGTTCTCCGAAAATACTCCAAAGAAATTCGTCGAAAAGGAAATCTGCCAGAAGGCTCCTGCCAAGAGCACAGCCAAGATATGTGGGGGCTGGAAGATGCTCAAAGTGGATTAGAAGTGAGCCGATAGATACTGTGAGATCATTTCTTTTACTTTTATAAGAAACACCTGTGCTGAGGAGTGAATTCAAAAGGTCGTTGTTGCTTTTTAAACCGTGAGCTTCGACTGTGGCGAGCAGCTCACTTTTAGCACTCCGATAAGAAAAGTATACACACATCGTCATTCAAATGTTTTTAATTTTCAGCATTCAAAGGATCTGTTTTCTTTTAGAGTCCTGGATTTAACGTCATTTTCGCAGTTAAATGCCAAGACCCAATTTAGGGCTGCAACTAACAATTATTTTGATAATCGGTCGATCACTCGATCATTCTGACTATTCGTTGATTAATCGGATAAAGAAAAATTGCCACAGATTTTTCATTAAGCTACTTAAGCCTTTTCAATATTATAAATAAATTAAAAGATGGAAATAAACAAATAATTCAATTCTTTTATTTTAAATACAAAAATAAACATTTAATTGCCTTAAACACAATAACATAACGTTCAATTAATTTGAACGAACTAGGTGAATATGGAAAAATGTCACTTGATTAGTTTTGGGTAAAACATGTTGGCAAACAAAAGTGTTTTTATCTCAAATACAAAATGTATACATATTTTGTACAGTTTTGGTTTATTTACTGCTCTGAATATGTTGTTTTTGTCAGCAAGTGACTTTTTTTGAGTCTGCACACTCCAGTTAACAAATAATCGATTACTATGTTACTAAATTATTTCACATAAAGCGTCTTTGAAGTGCTGTAGAAGTCTCATAGTTGACGATTATTTCAACAATCGAGTCGTCATGACCTTTCGAGCCCTCTCTTCATCTCCATCGATTAGATGTAAAAAAAAAAAAAAAAGAAAGAAACAAAGAAAGCTGCCCCCTTGATGATTGCTTAAACCTTTGAAAACCTTCAGAATAACACATAGCCAGGGTTCGGTCACCCAGTGTCTAACGTCTTTCTAAATGGAAACCTGGGACTCTGTCTTTTTGCACCGTTTGGCCAGGCAGGAGATGTTTCTCTTCCAGATAACTGCTGATGGCTCCCCAAGGAGGGCCTTGTTTTCTGACGTTTTCTCCCTCCACCTAAAGCTAGCAAGCAAATGTTAGGAACACACTCCAAATGACACGTTCCGTCCCCGTGGGCAAGTCGCAGACAGCCTGACATTTTTCTGAAGGGACGGTAAATGGCAGAGGAAATCGGGGCAGGCAAACAGAAAGAAGCCCTGCGCTGTTTGGGATTTGTTTTTGTCACGAGTCAGAATGCGGTGCGAGTTAGGAAGTTCTGCAGAGTTATTTGCAATCTCCATGTTGGAGCTGAAGCCGATCCTTACTTGTGCAACCGAAGCCCTTCCGTGTCATGAGGTTAAAGCGCCCCGTGTCCCATACCCCATGTGGAATGAACCGAAACAGCTGAGTGGGAGCGGGCGGTGGTTGTTTTGAGCCGCGTCGCAGGCGTGACCAGAAATATCTGCTGAGTCCCTCCTAAACCTGACTGTGCCATGTTAGCAAATGCAACATTCCAAATAGAAAACACATGGAGGCAGACAGCTCCGCATCATATGAGCTCTGACTAGCAATCATTACCACCTGTTTTCCTAAAAGATAAAAAGAGTCCCCCGCCGATGAGCTGGCTGAGGTCAGAGGAGGAGGAGGCGGGGGAAGTCTTGAAGACGGAAAACTAAGTGTTTTTTGGCAGTTGAAGGCCTTCAGAAAAGAAGCGGGGTGTGTCGGTTCGTCTCCCGAGACAGAAAATCCACTTCACCGTGACTCAGAGAAGGATTCAGGACCTTGGCCTGTTTTTATTCTGTTTATTTATTTATTTTTTGACAATGTCTTGCAGCGGTTGAGACACAAACAGCGACTTACCGCTCACTCCAGAAATGGCAGCGGCATTCGCGTGCTTCAAATGTCAATAAGACAAGGAAGCGAAAAAATATAGGGTTCATAAATCACAGGCCATCTTGAAGCAGCACATGTTGGCCAAAAGTTCATGATGAAAATATGATAATGACCGAGGTGTGGAGAGGGAGGATTCTTGTGGGAAGTTTGGCTTCTAGATTGGTCACATCCTGAGCCTGTCGAGGGGACTATGAGTTCTTGGAAGTGACGAGTCTAATTTAATTAGAGCCATCATCCATTGTTTGTTTTGTCAAGATGGCTCGATTCTGTGTTTAGGCTGCTCTGTATCAGGAACGATCTGCTTCCTTACTGGGTGCCTGGGCTTTGGGCAGCACAAGAACAGCTTCCTGTTTGATGATCTTTACCTGCGATCACATGATCCCCAGAGGGAGGAAGTGCCGCGCCGGTTCCCCCCTGCTTATGTATTCGCTGGATACTGATGGGAGTACATCAATAGGTCAGAGGAACCCACCATTGATCAAACACTAGAATGCTGTCAGCTTAGTGAAATAATTAGGGGGTTCATTAACGATGGCGAAGCAGCGAGCCGCGGTGTGTGCGAGAGGAAGAAGCTGGAGGCTGCGCCCCTGCTGGGAGTCACAGCCATATAATCGCTCTGGATTCAGCTTTTGTTTACAAGGCTGTAGCAAAAGGGCAATTATTTTCTAAAAATAGCCATAAGGCAGAGTCATCTGACGACCTCAGGTGTTTGAAATTGTTCCAATGTGATAATGATAGTGGACAAGACTTCTGAATAGCAGCTCCAAAGTTTCGGGATGTTTTTTTTTTTTTTTTTTTCTCTTTCTTTAACAAGAAGTGTAATTCGTTAGAATAAATGTAGAAGCAAGATTAACCTGTTACGTTAGGGGTTTGGTTTGATGTTTCTTCTAAAATTGTAACATGTTCCTATAAAAACAGCAAGGCACAGCTGGAGCGCTGTGTTTCATAAAACTTTAAAGGCCTAAAGGAGTCGAACGTGACGTCAAACCCCCTAGTCAGAGGTTACTCTAGACGTCTTTTCCCTGTAAGTCATTTTGACAAATCTATTTCTCTATCACCAGCTTGTCTACAGATATTGCAGAACATGTAGTCATCCCCTTTTCTCAGCCGTGGGAACTCCCACAGAACCCATTAATCCTTCCTGAACTCCCCACTTCCACCTGCTTGCCCTGTAAGCTGAGTGGAAGTTCAGAGCTTGCTTGTCTGTCGTCTGCCACCACATCACTCCTTCTTTTCTGGCCAATTTCAACGAACCAGTGGCTTGTTTTCTAATAATGTCGGTGTTTGAGTGTGTTGGCAAGTGCGTTGTAAACAGTAATGCCCTCTCGTCTTCCCGTTGCTCGGCCACAGGTGGTCTATGTGTGCTTATCATCAGTGAAGCTGTGAATAACACTGTTATTATTAGGCGCCGCGTGGTTATGTCTGAGATTCTGGGATATATTCATAAAAGTATTTCGTGGCGCTTAATGTGGACAAACCTGCGTTCGCACATGCTTCTAATTCTGAAACTAGACGCAAAGGCAGAGCTGCTCCTAAAATAGCTTGAAAGAGCAACCACCTTCTCTCTGCCCTGACACAATTCGGGGGTAAACATGCCTGCACTTATTTATATTTATTTAAGTTACAGCCAGAATAAATTGCTTGGCTTTCTTGAATTCTAGAGTTACTTTTGTTTCACATATTGCACAAAAAGAAGGGGGGGATCAGCTTGAGGAAATTTTGGCAGAGGACATGAAAAGTGGGGGAAAAAAGGGCAGAGTTCTTCCTCTCTATCAGTAATCTCTTCCTAATATTTTTGTAAAAAATACTTTGAATCAAAGAAAGGGTCAGTTTATAGTTACACTGTCCCTATTTGAAGAATTTTACAGGATCTAAACTGAGTGGAGGAAGTTCCTCTGCCAGCAAGTGTTCCTCTATTATGCAATCAGTATCTTTGTATCGCTGATATGCAATAATTTGAGAATTTTATACACATTTTTACTTTAGTTCATGCTTTTTTTTTTTATCTTTGATTGGATCAGTTAAATTAACACATTATTTCAAATAAGAAACATCCTTTTCGAATTTAGAAATGCCATTCAGACGTTGTTCTCTGAAGTTTTGAGGAAGGTTTCATCAGGTCAGAACCCAAAGTTCTCTGTTGAATGAAATCATAATAAAAACTCTGTCAATTTATCAATCGAACTTTATTCATATAGCAATTTTTGTACTGTGTCAGGTGCAACACAAAGTCTGTGGACCTGTTTCTACAGAAGTCATAGACAGGTCAGCACCGTAAACCACTAGAGACTTGCACAATGAAATGATCAAAATGACCAAATCAACTAAACGAATGCAACAATACTTAATTTTGAAAGTTTAATGAAGAGTTAAAAGTGACAGAATTCAACCAAAAATAGTCAAGGTACTAAGAAATTATTAAAGATATGCATATATGTTTAAAAGGAGAAAAAATAAATGTATTTTTAAACTTATAAAAAATAATAAAGTTGAAACTGCAGATGGCACACATACAAAAAATAGGAATCTGAAATATTAATCAATCAATCAAGTTTATTTGTATAGCACATTTCAGCAACAAGGCAGTTCAAAGAGATCAAAGTGCGTTACATTATAAAAACACAAAAATAAAAAAGTTATTAAAATAACATGAAGTCGACAGTTGAGACAGTGATATTTTTATTAGATTTATTTGATAGGCACAGACACACAATAACGTAGATAAATTGCATAAAACAGCAGTCCAATGCTTGCATCATAGTGCTTATAGCGTGAGCTAATTTGCAGAACTTGTCTCTAGTGACAAATGACAGTACAGGAATATTAATAACTTGAACTTTCAATTTAAACTCCCAGCTCCCCATAAGAAAAAGCAAAACAGATTTTTGGAAAGTTTTACTGTGAAAAATGTGTCACTGTATTCCTACACTCTAGATAGCAGGTGGAACTGTTATCCCTGTTAATTATTTCAAACTCAACATTGCCAGTAATGGACAGAGATTTCTTTCAAAAAGTGAACCTGTAAAGTTGTGAGGTAAAATACAATGTGGTTGAAAATTTGGGTGCACCTGATCTTTGTGCTGGTGCACCTATGAAAAAAAACGAGGCGTGCCAGTGCAACCAGTGTAAAAAGTTGGTCTGGAGCCTCACATTTTGTGACTTAAAACACTGTTGCCTTAATAAGAGGAATGTTGTTTTCAATGTTTCCACATCGTGACTGTATTTAATTTGCTACAGGAAATATTTCCGAACAGCCACATTTTTGTCCTTCTTGATAATGAGTCAGGAGTTTCGGAAACCCATAAACGTAGCTATTTTTTTCCAGGAGGTGAACAGACATAGAAACCTTTTTAGTCATTCATATTGTTAACTCTGTTTATCTGTAAACGAAAATGAGAAAGTCATGGAAAATTTTTGGGACTTATAGGAACTGTAGAGGTTAAAAGTGCAGCTCTTTGGAAATTTTTTTTTTTTTTTACATTGTCACATTAAAGTAACTTCATGATCCTAAAATAGCCATTGGTTCACCAACAGGCTTTGCTGTACAGAATTTTAAAAAGAGTCCTAATTAATGCGTTTTGTATTTAATTGTTGTACTGGTCCCCGAAATAACTCCACTTGATTTTTAAAATGTTTTCTTGCCACAACAGTAATGATCAAATCAAGGTAATTAGAGTATAGAAATTGGCATTATAATAAAGACTTAATGATGGCAGTAACTCTAAATCAATGTCATGATTCGCTGAAAGAGATGGAGGAAACAATACCAGGGTCTAATCAAACATTAATTTTAATTAAAACATTGAATGTTGCTGGTAAAATCATTACAGGGCTATTATGGTTTTGAATATTTATCATATTTTTATTCATATTTTTATTTTTAACTCCTCATGTATTTGATTTTTCAGTTTTATGCACAACTAAATATAACGAGTTCTCTGGAAAACAATGTTTACTATAAGATTTTATTATTGTACTGTTGAAAATAATCTTATATATTTTTTAAATCATTCTTCAACTTAAGACTGTGAAGAGGTTTTTGTATGTAAAATCTTCACTTCACAGGCTTTATTTTTATTCCTCACAACCAGCGGCGATGGATCCTCTCTCATCCATCACCGGCGCGTGTCAGTGGGTGTAAATTCACCTACAAAGCAGGAGCCATCAGTATAAAAAACGTACATCATCTGCTAACATCCTTTTGTGACAGGAACTGTCGGGTATTTTAGTAATAATTCCTCGAGTAATTGGACAAGCATGTGCTTTTTTCCAACCTGTTTCTCCTTCAGAGCTGTGCCTGCTCATATTTATGTGTACCCTACAAACCCAGACTACTGTTTACAGTTACCATGGAAACCCTCCAACAGCTTGTAGCTTGCTCTGTTGGGAACATTGGTTCGGATTTTGCTACACTTTCTTTAGGTGCATGATAAAATTAGAACTTTGTTTTGACATACCGTGTTCTGTTGGTTTCTAATAACTGTGTTAAGGTTTAAATAAGAGGCAGCAAATGAATGAATGAAGTGTGATATTTATATTAGAGAGAATAACTAATAACTCAGTTTGTTCTATGTGCTTGTTGATAATCCTAAATGCTTTATCTGTGTTCTTTATGAAGTCCTGGAAATTTACTAATTTTTTCATCATCCAAAATGGCCCTAGTATTTATTTCTCACATATGACTCGATCCATATGAAATTTTGTTTCTGTAAAACATTATTTCTTACTGTTTTATCTGTTTTCATAGCTTCCTATCGTACCAAGCCAGGTGCATTTAGAATAGGGCGAAGTTAATGCTCGACATCCAGTTATCTTAAGGCTTTCTTGCACCATCTCAAGTTCATCTTAAAATAATGCAGGACGCTTCTGACTGTAAAAATAAATCATAAATGAGTGTTGGACCAGATCGCTTTGCTGCGACTGTGTCTGTCATATTTGAAATGTCAGAGAGCTATGATGTTATTTTGATAGGGGACAAGATGTTACGCTCAGGAATGTTTACTATCTTCACATATGGTGCATTTATCTTCCCCATAAATGTGCCATATATGAAACAAGCCTAAAGAAGTTTTGATGAGCAGTAAGATGATAGGATCAACTCAGGTGGCCTACTGAATCAAACAGAAGTCTATGATTAACTAAAACTATTGATCTACATGGTGCCTTTTCCTGCTTTAATTTCTACCAAACCCAAATGCAAAAACAAAAGTTCCCCGGTTTGGCTTGGCTGAACATTTCCAGTGTTGCCTAGCAACTGCTTGGAGCAAAGATATGATTTGGCATATAAGCCCTAGAAAAATGTCCAATTGTAAACAAGCAGGATCCGGTGCGTAAAGCTGTGAACTTTATACAGGTCACTGCTTTCTGTCATTGTGTTTGTGGTAAATTGGTTGTTGTTGCTGTTGGTTGGGGTGAGATTTACCTCCCGTATCTGATCCTTTCGTCAATCTATCGACCGTGGTACCAACTAATAAACGTCAATGTTTTTCTGCTCCTTTTTTTCTTTTATTTAACAACAAGTGTATGTAAGAAGTAGTGCTTAACGCGTTAACGCATGACGATTAATATGAAAATTTGAACTCGCTAATTATTACGTAACGTAGCTTAATTGAGCTTCCTATTTTGACCTAAAAGTCTCTCTTCTGTGGAAGGTTTCCTGGTTCACAGTAGTGCGTTATTGGCTCGACACACAGGGACCGGCGAACCACAGCGAAAGGTGAAATTTTTCCTCGACAGCAGACAACAAAAGTTGAACATTTTTCAGCTTTCTTGTGTTGCGTTGCTACCTCGCGTGTGCACGTCTACGTGCGCAAACCTAAAATTTCACATGCACGAATTACACCAGTCACTTGGATGGATGAGGACAAGAGACTGTGGCCTCATTAAAACAAAATGACTTCCTTTAAACTTTTCAGAATGTAAAAAAACTGAGAATCTTCAGATATGTTTGGGTTGAGACAATAAAACATTTTCATAAACGTTCTTTGAAAACGTGTGTACAGTGATGGTTTTTGTTATGGGCTATATGGGCACCTGCCCAGGGTGACATCAGAAAGGTGTGGGGGCATCAAGAACTAGGAAAGAGCTACATCTTATCCGTCAGGTGTCCCCAGAACAATTTTTCTACGACTTGCATGCATGTGTAGAGGAGTAAGTTTTCCCTAGTTGCTCTTGAGTACTGAGAGAATACATAACCTAATTTCTACTGTAAGAAAAACAGCAACAACAAAAAAAAAAGGCCAGATAATTGCTCGCTTTTTAATTGGTTGGCAGGAGGAGGCGCTTCCTGCAAGAACCGCATCTACTTGCATTTTTTTTTTTTGAAACTTACAAAGTTGGGCATAGTGATTAATCATGATTAATCGCAGCACTAGAGTGTGATTAAGCTGATTAAATTTCTTCATCAATAGACAGCACTTGTAAGAAGCTGACTTTAGCATTTGAAACCAAACTGTTGCAATGTTTGTGTGATTGTATTTGCACCATAGACGCGGTCATTAGCTTTGTTTCAACATTACAGTCAACAGGAACAACAAAAAGAGTAGCCAACATTCAGTCGAGCAGATCATCTGGCCATATGGTGTGAGGACGATCCCTTCAGGGCTGCTTAGTGCTAAACGTATTGAAACCGAGTCGCAATTGATAGCATTGTGGTTGGCTCACATGCTTTGACAGAAACCAATTCAGTGTGATTGATCAAAATGGCCCTGGCATGAACTGGACCGTACAACTCCACATCTGTTTCCACCAAACCTTTCTCATCAGGCTTTGGAAGCGGAGTTATTACTTCAAGAAAAATGGGACTTTTTCTGTTGAGACCAATCACGAGAAGTGGTCAAAGCGTCCATGCCTTTTAGACTTTGCTGTGACTCATATTCAGAGTGGAGGCTCAGCACACACAGAGCCGCTGCCACATGTGTGTGAGGGCATACTCTGGGTAAGTGAGTGCCTTAGATATTTGTCAGAATGCCAGACATAGGCGACGAGTTTGCAACACTGTGGTGGGTTCCTGTCTGAGCTCCATTAGTGGTTGCCTTACAGTAGGGCGTCCTAAGTTTCTGCGTCCACAGAGCAGCGGAACAAGGGTGTATTTTGGTGAGATTTCACTCTAGATTGTTTGTTTTACGCTCTGAATTACACTAATAGTGTGGCTAGAATCTCAAAGCGGATCCGTGAGGGACAGCAGAAAAAAGGAGAACTTATTCAGTTGTAGAGGATGTGACTGTGGATATTCCACACCCTATCTCTTCTAAGGGATTTCCTGGATTTTCTTGCATGTAGTAATTGAACTAAATTGTCAGTTTGTCAACATAAACCTCATATAACGTGCAACAGGAGAGTTACTCCCAAAATGACCATGTTATCTCCTGTGCCATTTCCTCTCCTGCTTTACATCTAAAGTCAGATTAAAATAACTCTTTTAGGGCTATAAACTGCAACTTTAAGTCTGTCTGCCTACCTCTGCCTTGCTTATATTACACAAGATTTCCCAGTCTAAAGCTGTTCTCATTTACTAGGACATACAGCAGAAAATTACAAAAAGACAAACAATATAGGTTTGAGGTTTGTATTGAATTTGTTTAAATCACCAACTTGCAGCAGCAATACCCGATTTGTAGGCGTGTTCTTGTTGAAACCAAGAACAATAAAAAGATTTCTCCATCCCTATGTCGTAATATTTTCTTCCTCCATGTTGTTGAGTTAAAACTTGAAGCTGGAAAACAACTTTGAATGTCATTGGTGGAGCCATCTTCCCAGAAAACACAAACATTTTATCTCGCTCTCTTAAAGCTTCAGCTATTTCTTCAATAGCGGCAGACCCCTTGAAAACAAAGCCATTTCTCATATTTGTTCTGCTAACCCTAAAAAGCTCTGAGCACAGATATGTGCTTCCTAAAATATTCAACATACAAAACCAAAGAGGCACAAATAATTTATTGAGAATTTTTTTTTAACAACAACAACAGGAGGAGGAGAACAAAAGCCATTTAGCTGTTAGGGATAAAACAGAGAACAGGTGAACTCAAAGAAACCACTACACTCATAGTACTCTAGTAAAGTTTAGTCTAGCTTGCTCTGGCAGAACAATGAGTGCTGGGTTTCATCAGACTCCTCACCTCAAGACTCAGAGAATCTGCCTCTCCTTGTATTAAAATGTAACAAATCTCCTATTTTTTTCCCCCCAGCCAGCACCGCCCACTACTCCTACTGCCCTTCCTTAAAACAGACTCTTTCATGCAGAACTGATCAACTGTACAGTTTTATCTCAAATCATCAACACTCGAGATCTGTGGGCAGCTTCCTTTGGGGCGATTGTTAGCGCGTTAATGCCATTCGGCGAGAACAGCTCGGTTGTTCAGAGAGAGGAGACGACTGCAGAGCTGTTGTGACGTACTGGTTTCTAACCTAAGGCAAACAACAGCCTATATGGCTGGGACTAAACTGCTGCTGCCTGTTACGCTGTTTCTCTACTGACACAGAGCTGGTTGCGTTTAAGCAGATTGAGACTGGCTCCTTGCCAGTTGCAGTCATGCTTTATCAGGGCAGGGCCTGCTCTGCGCAGTTCACTTGGTGAGCTCATTACCACCGAGCTGAGAAAAATCAACGCTATCTATTGTCTGTATCAATGAGTAAAGTAGCTCTGTTTTATTAGATTAAGCTTTCAACCTGTCTGTCATGATGAGTTTTGAAATGTTGGCAGCTTTATTTGCTATGTATGAAATTTCACATACGCAATATGAAATCGACTACTTGCCTGCTCACACATCGTACCAAATACGATTTTCTTTTTGTCAATATGCAGCACTTATCCAACGTCTTTATGGCAGTCTGTATGGTCCACTTCCAATCTCCCTCACCAAAAAAAAAAATCAGATTAATGCCACTTCCATATGTTGTACCAAATCAGATACCTATCTGATGGTTTTAACCCTTTCATGCATGAATTATGATCATTTGTATAAGGATTTTTTTCTAATTTTTTTTTAATTTTCTTAAGACATAAAAAAAAGTAGGCTTATTTTCTCCAAATGCAAAGTTGTTATTTGAAAAATACATCAGTAGTATTGTTCTGTATGGGTTATTTGATGTCACAATATTTTTTATTTTTTTTACATGCAAGAGTCGTCTACAGTATGGAACGGGTCGGTTCCCATGCTTTTTTGTCTGTCGGCCATATTTGATTTAACAAAAATAATTTCTTGCATTTGCAGATGATGGCCAGTAGTTGATAGTGTATTTTATGATGCATTAGTGTCCACTTCAGTGGTCTCTATGCATTTATAACATAAAAATCCGCAAGAAGCACAAGAGCATGGCTTTTAGACAGCTGTCCACTGTAGTGACCACTATTCATGAAAGGGAAAAGCGATGAAGTCTGAACGGTTATGTCACATTTAGTCCAACTTTTACGTCATTGACGTGACACATGAGTCATAATTTGGTAGCTGTGGTAAATCCAGACATGCACAATGGCTGAAAATTATATGAAATTAAGAACGAAGTCTGTTGGTGCAGCGCATCACACCACAATCCCACCACTAGTTCTGACTACGCATCCAAACAAAATTCTCCACAGAAGCTGCAGTCAGTGCTCCACAAAAGCCCCTTTCTATTAATTGTGCTTTATTTTTATTAACTTCCTTCATCTTGTTATGATTTCTTTTACAATACTGTCCACTCTAAATAAATCTTTCCATCCATTGTTTCTTCTGTAAATAGAGCACTTCTCTGTGACATCTACATTCTCAGTACACGCCACAACGAACGTCACTTTGGAGTCGTAAACTGTTCACGTAAAAGTCTGATTGTGATTGCATAATTCAGTGTCATTAATAATTACACAACAAAACAGGTTTAATTTCAGCAAAAAAAAATAAAATTAATTGAGCTTCAAGAACCCTGTTTGAACCGTTGCTCTAGCATATATACATTGAGATTGCTGCTTTCAGTTAGTAATTCTTCCCTCGCTACTTGCTAAGACAATTTAGAATGTAAACTTAAAAATCATTTTAGTAAAATCCTGTTTTACAGTATCTACTACTTCACACATGCAGCATGATGTCTCCTCTGCTTCTGATATAAACAACTCATCGCCGCTTATGGCAGAAAGACAAGAAAGTACCATCTATGAGGCTGTGGCCTGTTCTGGTGACTTGTATTTTTATTTTTATTTTTACCTAAACCCAGAACTGGGCAAAGTCATCAAGATAAACCTTTATGAGAGTACGTCTCTGCTAAGTTATTTTCAGGTTTCAGCGTTAAGATCAGGTGAATTTTTCACAAATTACTTTGAAAAACTAGCTAGTGGTAATGTCAAATAGCTGCAGCTTAGTTGGACAAACAGCAGGTAAAAAAAAAATAAAAATCTCTTTTTTCAGCGTGAAAGCAGCAGTCCGTACATCAGCCTATGCGTGCTGCTGCAGCTCTTTAACTGTCCTGCCCAGCTTTGTTTCCTCCGTCGCTGCAACGCACAATAGAATAGCTGATATAGAAGCACAGCTAGCAGCGTGGACGAGTGGATTATTCTACTGTCAAGTCCCCTTTTCTGGAATTTCCCATGAAAACCAACAAGCAGTTCCTCTCCAAGTAGGTGATGCATGTGCGGCTCCAGCGGGTGTGTGAGCAGGAGGAAGCGCAGATAGTTTCCCTGGCCACCTGTTGCTCCTGCGACATTCTCTCCCATGCAGCCTGAGCAAACTATTTGAGTCCAGAGGATGCCATTGTACACACTTGTTGTCTGAGTGGGCTGCTTGTTGGGAAATTCTTGCTCAGTTTGCGCACTTTGATGTCCCAATATTGTTTCGCAAGACACATCCCGTTCATAAACAACTGGGCCCTGAAATGATTAGGAGTCATTCCCTCTGTCTGCCGCTGAGTGGAATGCATCTGACTGGAGAATGCAGCTCATGAGAACAGACCCCACCCTTCTAATTAGAAGCTCTTTTGCAACATTTTTTCATTTTCATGTTGATTTAGTTCTTCAGCGAAGACACTAAATTCCAATTGTTGTTGAGTATGTCATTCCAAAGTTAGTTGTTATAAGGAAAAAAAAATAATGATTTTGTTCTTTTTAACCCATCAAAAGAGGGAGAAAGACGCCAGCCCCCCTCCTTGACCCTGAACCAGATTAAGTGGGAATAGAAAACAGATGGATGGCATATATTTAGCAATCCATAGCTCAGTGACTAAGGCCATCTGACCCTCTCCTCCTATCCAGTAAGTCAGAAAAATAAGATTCTGGGACCATTTTATCTAAAGCAGCATAGAAAACGGTGACACTAAAAGCACACTAAAAGGAAACTTTGGGAGAAAATGGACAGTGTTTAAAAGGACAGTATGTCTTTTCCCTGCATCTAGTGCATAGGTGGGCTACTCTAGGCTTTGAGGGTCCCGCAACTTTTAGATGTGTCTCTACTTCAACACACCTGAGTCAAATAAGGAGGTATTGGCAGGATTCTGGAGAACTTGACTGCACTTGATTTAGTTATTTGATTGAAGTGTGTTGGACCAGGGAGACATCTAAGACTTGCAGCACACCTGTTCTGGAGGACAGGGATTACCTATCCTAATATAATGCTATTTTATAGCACAATCAAGAAACTATGTTACTTTCAGTTTTTATAAAAATTCTATATATATATATCAAATATGACTTAAAAGAAATCTGACTCTTAATATCTTAAAATTGGGCCTCTGTCTCTTTAAAAAAATCCTCTTTCTTAAACTTTGCCTTTGGGAAGTCATTGCAATATTGCTCCTTTATTACCCCTTTAACAAAGTTTTTACCAGTGTTGCACTGAGAAGTCGCTTGCATAATTAACTTTGCTGATGTGCAGTTCCACCAGGTGTTTGCTAATTGCTGCTAGCTAGTCTCAAGGAGCTCAAGGTCTCAAGGAGGAGAGGGCAAGGATTTCTAATACAGCATAAATGAATCTAGGCAAACCTCCAAGTATGTTTTTGATGAGAGAATAACATTACCACACGATGTAACGCTCAAAAAGTGAATTTTACAGAAGAAACCCAAACCACATTTTGTTATGAAACCACCCAGCTTAAGAAATTTACTTTCAAAAGACATACCTATTTAGCAGAAAGCTGATAAATATTAACATCAACTTTGAACATTAAGCTCAAAGACAGTAACACAGCAAGCAGACTGAAAGTAGAATAGTTGCCAAATTACTCGTTGATTGATTTTTCGATTTTTCCTGCAATGATGATGTCACTGCGAGCTGCTCAGCACCCTTACCAGGGTCATGGACCATATGTACTACCAATATCTCTAATTTAAATATGTCTAAAAACAGAAATAAAATAGATTTGACCAAACAATAAGCAAACATAACGTCCCAAAATTAATGCTTATTTGCTTGTGTCATTCAGAGACTCTGTTATTTTCTGCTTCAAGCTCAGTTTTGTTGTGTGTGTGTGTGTGCGCGTGTGTGTATGTGTTCTTTAGCTACATAATCCATCTTTGCATTAAAAGTTAATATTTAGAATGACGCTGTAAGCTGATTAGGTACAACATGCTCTTCAGTGTAGCTAACATGTCGGAACATGGCAGCTGACAGCCTCTCTCTCTGCTAATGCTGCAAAGAAAAGCATATAGTCTGAACGCTAACTGGAGGCCTCTAAAGCGGGAGGAACATGTCAGAAATGTAAATGTGATTCACATTTAAATTTGAGATCTTAAGCATTGTTATTGTCGGGGTCAACTCAGAAAACTATTTCAAAATTTATCAGGAGGGGATTCATTGTTTTTATACTGGAATAATAAAAATCTGTGGACATTATGTGAGCCCAGTTCCCTCAGTCACACCTACCCAGTGATCACATGTCAAGTCGCCCACTAAATAGACACTTTATGCAACAAGACCCCTATACTCTTTTATTATTCCTTATTTGTGCTAATTTAGGAAAGAAGAAAAAGGAAAGAAAGAAAAAACTAAACTGCTTCAGTTACACCTGGGTGAGCTGCTGTAGCACATTTGACTCTTTACTTTATGATAGCTATTAAGTTTACATTCTTTCTGTCTAAAAGGCTGTAGGCTCCCCAACTTCGTCTTGTGCTGGAATCATAAACCACTATCACACTTTTCAGATCTTTAAATAATGTCCTGAGATTGTTATTTGGTCCGTTGGTCTGACAGGCTGATAGGGAAACTTGCAGTACTCTGTATTTAAATACCGTAAGTGCTGATTCTGCTGGTGATCTGGAGGCTGGATTTAATAGCTGAACAAAAAAAAGTCCCAAAATGAACCTTCTTCTGAACTAGGGTGTAGATCTGATTCATGTTTATTGATGCAGAAATATTTCAAATGTAAATTTGCAACCCTTATTAGCCTTACATTTAGTGTCTGACTGCAGTGCTTTTCATAAAGGCTCCTCTGCACAACGTGGCTTTTGTTCCAACGTGAAAACAAAGGCCGGTCAATAGCCTGAGCTATGTGTGGCGTTTGTTGCAACAGTAGAAGAAGACTGTGTTTTTTTTGTTCAGGACATGTTGTTTCAGGATTGATAGCATCTTGATGAGTGAGCTGAACTCTACTGGGAGGCCTTGTAATAAAGCCTTCATAAGCCTACGGCTGCTACCATCTCACACATTTTGCCTCTGTGTGCCAAAAACAAGGCTGGAACATTGCAGACGGATTTAATTCCCCTTTATTAACAATAAAGTAGAATTAGGTGATTCGGTGAGGTTAAGCGTCGTAGTTATTTATTTAAAAAGACAGCTGGAGTTCTACGTAGAGCCCAGACGGCCACACTTACCTTTTCAGTCAAATTCTTTTTCTTTTTTTTCTTTTAACCAAGAGTGAGTTTTCAGGATGTGACGCAGATTAAACCTTTTGGACCTGCTAAGTCATCATGTGTCTGCTGTGTGCTGTTCGCTTATTGTTCTGTTGTCAGTGGAGCTTTAGCCAGACGTGGTCGGATACGCTCCCCATCCACAGGCTCAACAATGCAGGCTTATCCGGCAGTGGCAGAGTGGGTCAGCTCTCCCTCATCTCTCCATCACTGCGTCGGCCAAATAGGGCATTATTAGGAAAGGGGACTGCTGGTTGGTCATAAAACGACCCGGGTTATTATCCCAGCAGTCAGATTAGCCTGCTATGTCCATATGTGAATGTTTCCAGGTCTTCACGTGTTGTTATGGAACAGCTTCTTGACAGCTTTAAGAAAAAAGTGATTTTTTTGTGTGTCTATTTTTATTGGACCACTGTGGTGTTAGTATAACTAATTAATTGAATTTATTTAAAGTAACTAGGGCTGAAACAATTAATTGGATTAGTCAGGATGAATAGATTACAGAAATATTTGTCAATTAATTTAGCAATCGATTAATCGTTAACTGGAGGTCATAGACTCGAAAAAAGGCCGTTTGCTGAAAGAACAAAGTGAGAGTGGTAATTAAGCCAAAACTGCCCCCACAGATTAGCCCTAAACTGTATCGATGTTAAGTCAAGCTACAAATGAAGCGTACATTAAAGGAATGTTATATTGTTGCATTTTAAGCAAGAAAATGTTTTGTCATTTAAAAAAGGAACTGAATTATTTGTTTATTGGCATTTTCTTATGCATTTTCTAATATTGTGTAAAAGTGGTTAAATGTAAAATCTGCAGAGTGTGACAATTTCTTTCCCTGTTAATCGTCAAACGAATCGATAGAATAATCAATACTGAAATAGTTGTTAGTTGTGGCACTAAAAGTAGCAATTTATTTGGTGATTACTTGAAAATGTTAGAATTATAAACATTTTTCGGTATTGTAATAATGCAATTGTACTTGCATCTCTTTGTTGTAAAAAAAAAAATAAAAGAAAAAAGGCTGTGTGGAGATTGCATTCCTAATTAGGATTAAGGAAAAGGGTTAGGCAGCCTTGGCTAGAATGTAAGGCATTTGCAGTGACTGTCTCTGGTGCCATCTGTGCAAAGTATGGTGAGGAGCTAATTCTGGCTCCGAGTGTGGCCTGATTCAACAAAGATTTTGTGGTCGCAGTTTCTCTTCAAACATGGGATTTTGACTCTGGCTGCAGACTAAAAGCCGTTGCAGAGAGAAGAATTAGTCCCCCTCCCCACCCTCTGCACCTCTCCTCTTAGATGTCCTTTAAGCTGACGCCATAGAGCTGCCCAATTCATTTGGACATGGAACATGTGCAGCATGTCAGATTGTTCGCATAACAGAGACGCTGCGCCAGAAGAAGCACGCTCACTATCTACCCTCAGTGCTTCGATGTGCTGTGACAAGCCGTCCGTACTGTCTCCCTCAAGAGGCTGACCTAGGCTTGAGCAAAGGAGCTGTCAATTAGTTCATCATAAACAATGGTCATAAACAATGGTCAGGTTTTTTTTCCACCTACCTGGGAGGGATCCCAATTCAAAGGTTGCCGGTCTTTCTGTTACAAACACTAAATAGTGTCTGACCATTCATCTATTATCACTATTTTTCTTAAACAAATCATAATTACATAAATGCTACTCGCAACATTTCACTTTATATAGTACAGTTATCTGTTACAGATGATTTTGCTTCTGAACCAGAACCTTATTCGAGTTGGTTGTAACACCATACTTGGGATGCACCAATATGAACATCCAACATCGGTCGCTGTTATGACCGACGTTGACGTCTATTACTTCCCAACTTGAGTCTGGGCTGTTTGGTTTTGTTGGGCCAATACCAAAAAAAGACAGTCATACATTTTTAAATACATTTTATTTTCGTCGATATAAGGCCATCTCGCACATACAACAGCGCAAGTGAACAAAATGTTCAGATATATTGTTAGTTATTAAATATATCAGGTATCTCTCACTGGATAAAATAGTCTAAACAGCAAAAAAAATCCCAATCAGTTGATCAGTTTTAGTTGACATTATAAAATAGAATTAATCATTATCATGATAAATCACCACTGTTATCACGTTATTATTTTGTAAATATTTGGAGCAGCTCTTTTGATCAGCTCCATTGGCTTTTTGCAGCTATATGCAAAGTAATAGGGTTGTCTCAATGACTGGTCAAAGCAACATCCAGCTGTTTGTGATTACTGTTTGATCTATCCTGTCATTGATTTTCTATGGGCGTATTCAAAAGAAAATCTGGATCGTGTTGCTAATTATTCGTGTTCAGAAAGGAAGAGCCGGGCGTGGGGGGGGTCATAGTGTTTCCGAGGAGGCCGAATTACAGCGCATTGCAAATATAACCCAGCGGCGGATCATGTTTTCCATGAAGATCTCACGCCTGGATTTCTGTCGTTACGTTTAGGTCTCCTCCTTTTTTTTTTTTTTTTTTTATATCTTTGCATTTGATGCTTATTGTTTCCAAAGTTACAGTACACTGTCGCCATTGTTCTGTTTAATTAAGCCGTGATTCGCCCCGACCGCCTGAAAACTGTGTCAGAAAACAAAGGTCCGCATTGGCATGCCGGGCCTCTGAGGGCATGCGAAGAGGCAGTTTGACACCAAATAACCGGACTATTTTTATGCAACAGCCATCTGATTATCTCAGGCCCAAGATGTTTCACATGATTTAATGAATGTCGAATGTTATTGAAGAAAATTTATGGTTTCGTGGTTGCTCGTGAGCTAAAATCACTAAAACATGTTGAGGGATCAAATGAAGGAATAAGTGCTTGTTTTTTTTTACCTTAAACCATCAGTTTAATTTGTATGTCAAAGTCCTTTATTTATTTATTTATTTATTTATTTATTTATTTATTTGACACAAGTCCTGAATTATTAGATCTTCATTTTATTATATGAGCAGAAAAAATAAAAAAAAAGATCCTTAGCTCTTGATAATGCTTAACACAATGTGTATATATTTTTTTATTTTAGTTTTTTTTTATATATCAGCATGTTCCATTGGCAACTCATTACTACATTTGGATTCCACTCATTTCAAACAAGTGAAACGTTAAAGCAATCAGTGGCGGCGGCTGCGTGTAAGGTGAAAGAGTGAAAGTTTGTCTTCCTCCTCTGTGGTCCGGTCCTGTGAGCTAGTCATACTTAGCTCGGGGTTAAAGCGAGAGCGGGCCAGATGTAGATGCTAACGCTGACACAATGTGACAGGTTCCCAGGCATTCAATGACACCATCAGCCCCACCGCAAAGCCCCCACCTCCTTCACCCTCTCGTCGGTTCGCTCCACGTCTTTGACCCTGCCGGATCAGAGGCCTCACCAGCGGTGAGGCTCGTGGGTCACGCCGGACTCACCGGGCTCACAGATAACGGCCTGGAGCAGCTGCATATTCAAACACAGAATAAATGAATACACAAAGAGCTCTTGCAGACAGAGCAAACTGTGTTCGAGTACACCTGGATAAGATACCGGAGCATTTGAATAAACCCCTGATACCGGGATCCAGTTCAGAGACAGAATGAGTTTATCCAGTTATTGTGGGATGTCGGGGACATCACGGTCTGTTCGGTTTTACAGGCTTTCTCTTTCTATTTCTGGCTTTCTCTACCCCTGTCATTTTATATTATATTATATAAGCCTTTGAAATTGTTTTGTTTGGGAAAATGTTGCTTTGTAAACTTTGCTGCTAGTGTGACCTTTTTCTCTGAGATTGTTACCTTTAATTTGATTGAATATAAAATAATAAGACAAAATCTATTCTGAGTAAATAGAAAACATAAAGTGATTTATTGAGGACATGCAAACAAGGACAGGATACAACTTTGTAATATATTGAGTTTTTAATCTGTTACTAATTAAAAAACTAGATAGTACCATATAATTTTTTTGTCAATATATTCTTTGGCTGATGAACTCTAAAATATAACAATATTATAATATTATAGCACAGTTTTTCACCCCTTCACACTGCTGTGTTTTCTTGGTCCTCTTTCTTTAAGTGTTCTGCAAATTTTTCTAGAGAGTCAACGTGTTCTTAAAAATATTCAGTAATATTTTAAATAAAACCGCTGCGCTCAGAGTTTTAAATGGTCTCCTTTTCACTTTTGAATTAGATGACTTTGCTGTTTTTAAGTGTAGCATTTGGCAAGGAACTATAGGATCATCTTTAACACGACTTTCACAGATTCTGTTGAAAAGTTTTGACTGCACTTTTAAATCAATTCAAACGGACAAATCAGTTCGTCTACACAAGTTGTTTTGTACTTAGTGATCATTTTCTGCACTTTGACCAAGTTGATGAAAGTCCTACTGATGTTCGCCTAAAGCCAGAGTAGTTAGCTTTGTAACTAATAATCTGCCATTGTAATGTTTCACCTTTTTTACCCATAATGAGGTGCCATAGAAAGTTAAATTGATCTCACTATTTGTGTTTAAAGTTTTTTCTTGGCTGATAAAAACATTCTTTTAAATTATTGTCATGGAAATATGAAGCATACTGATTGTATTTTTTAACACAAAGGCATAAATAACAAAATTATTATTAGCGTAACAATCAATGACATTATTTCTGAAACTGCAATGTGATATTTTTCATGTATTAAATAAAATCATCTAAGTAATGGTTTACATTTAGATTTTCATGCGTCAATAGAGCAGTTCAGGTTCTTCTTTGGTTCTAGGAATGCTCCATCGAACACGTGGACAGCAGAACCAAACAGTTGAGTGAGAAAAACCAGACGAGGCTCCCACGAACACCAGGGTGAAAACCAGGGTCTGGTCTGTGTCTGTCCAGCTAAGTGTGTTGGGTTTGTTTTCACAACCAGGCAGAGGCCAGAGAAAAACACTGCAGTTCCCGCTTCTAGTTTTACCACAAATAGACGAGAGGTTTTATTTACTGAAACTGTGACGATCAAATGCGGCCCAGTCTCAAAAACAGAAAGGACACTGTTAGCTGGTCACTGTTTACAGATAATTCACATTTCATCCGTTTGTCTGTCATTGTTGTAATTTTTTTTTAAAAACCCCAACATGTTGCCATGTTGCATATTTATCATGTTTTGTTGTCATTCTGTCAGTCAGATCAACAAGCAGTCTTTATTAGCTGACCACATCTGCATAACCTGGCAACAATTTAAGAACTACTACAGAATAAATGCATAATATTAAACTTTCCGTCACTTTCCAGGCTCATTGTAATAACTTGTACTGCTATCAGTCGGTTTCTGACAGCAACTGGATTGCTGTTTGTGAGAGAGATTACATTTTAATTTGTGAATGATGCCAGCGCAGAAGCAGACATTTTAGGCAGAAGATAGAAACGGTGTGGGAGGACATGGCCCTGTCAGACCAATTCCTCATTTTCTGATAACCAGTCACTGTTTATATTTGGTTTGATCATTTTGATCACTGAATTGTTTGCTTCTCTTGATGTTAGATATCGCTTAAAAAATATATATATATATATCTTTACATTTTTCACCTCTGTAAATAAAGTTCTTTTAACAAGAACAAGAACATGGGAGCATTCAACTCCCCCTTGGGCAACCTATTGATTTCTTGATGGTTACAGAGGATTGTAAGATTTTATTAGTTTTCAAAAACTCCTATCCTCAGATCCAGGTTAGAGATGTTCAATAATCCGTGGATGTGAAAAGTGTTTGATAGTTTTGAATCTGAAACAGCAGCATCAGACTTTTCTGCCCTATTTTGACCATTTATTGTTGATTACTGGAATCTCTTTTTTTATAGCAGGTTGTTTCTCTTTGATTCTCTCTTTTTCCACATCATCAGCTTTCAGCCAATAGAAAACATATCCAACACTGATCTTTTAGTGCCTTTTTAAAATCTTTCCCACATCAGTAATTTACGTCACTGCACCTAAATTGGTGGCTGTTTTGGTCGTTTATGTGATTGTGAGAACTCCATCAGACGGATGAATGGGAAGAGGGAATGCTGCTTCCTGACTTCACTGGAAGCATGTCAACCTATGCCAGTCATGCCATGACACACCTTGAATTGAGCGGCCCACTCCACCCGTGTTCAGTATGTAATACATTTATATGAAGGTTTAATATAGCTGCATTTTTAGAATTCACTTGAGGTTTCCTGACTCTTGGAGCGATGCGCTGCTCTGGACTCAGCTCCAGTGAGGTGGCATTTGCTTAGCAGCTGAAGGAACATCTGACACTTTTGTTTCTTACTAGTAGCCGTATGCTGTTTTTAACCTCTCCGCCTGTACGCACATTCTTTTTCATCACTTTATCTGCATTTTGTATTAGACTGTGCCAGATAGATCAGTGGCTGATCTAAACCTACAGAAACATGTTTGTTTGTCCTCATTATTGAGTATTCTTTACTCAAGCTCCAAGTAATAATAATAATAATAATAATAATAATAATAATAATAATACTTTGAAGCATTTTACATCAAAGGATATTTATCTGCCAGCAAACAGTGCTTTTCTGAAGAGGAGCCAGAGGTTGTGGTTGCCACCGATTCGATATTAATGTCTATATCAGTCCCAATATTGTCTGTTATTTTTGTCAGTTTCAGCTTCTTCATCATATTTATTTTTTACACGGTTTCACTGAACAAATCCAAGTTGTGTTGTTTTTACATGCTTGACCAAGCTTATGAAGCTATTGGTGTAATTTAACTGGTGCAGAGTTATCAAATAAATGTGTAATTTGGTGCTTTTATGTCTGTGTTTAAAATAAGAAACGTTTCAAGTCAATTCAGCATTGTTTTTCTGAACGGTGTTGGTGCCATCTGATACCAAACCTAAGATATCTGTATCGGTATCGTGCATCTATAGTTATAATTATGTTGATCAGGCATAATTTCTCATAGTGCAATGGAGCCCCGTTACAATTGGCACACTAAGAGTTAAAAACTACCTTTTCAGATGCAGCTACAGAAATTGTCACCATTCCATGATTTAAATTGCATTTATTGAGATGTCAGTGACACACCACTGCCCCTTGCCTACCTGTTGCTGGGCACTGTCAGTCACCTGACTGTTTGGAAATAGTTCTGGTCTGTAAAAACTCAGACAGCGAAGCACCATTCATCAATCTTATTCAGATAACGCTGCTTGAAACTAGAGCTGGCAGGTCACAAGCAGCATGTGTGCAAAGCAGCTGACTGCAGAAAACCTCAATAACTATCCAGCTAGTTATCCAATATTCTGGAAACTATTACCAGAGTTACAGGGCGTTCTAATTAATAAAATAAAATAAATGTAACCAATTGCATTATAACAGTTATAATCTATATATCTTGTTATTTTTTTACTACATTTTTTCTGTTGGTATTAAAAGCACTGTTATACATTGATGTGGGTAATTGCGTAAATAGCATGCTTTGCTGGAACCTACGTATTTTTACTTCATACTATGTTTAAGAGGTTTGGAGAGAGGCAGAGGCAGGTGGATGTGTGGGAAAGATGTGCTGGGGAAGGAGGAGAGCTGCTGGATGAGCGCAGCAGTGACGAAACAACCCGGGGTCATTCCTCATGCCAGCTCAGCTCCGAAGCCTTCCTCCTGTCTTCATCACCTCGCAAGCTGACTGCTTTTTTATGAACGAACCGTTCTGGGGCCCGTTTAGTCACGTCCTCCCACAGCCACGGGAACAGGTGGAAAACGTGTGTTTCACTGGTGGTCACCCTCATTATGGTGGAAATTCTGTTACTATAGAAATCTCCCTGTGTTTCTATGGGAACCGGAGCGCGGCGTCATGATCATGTTGCAGGAAGACGTGCATCGTCACCATCATATTGCCGATTCTGTTTCAGTTTGCGGAACATGTTTTTTCCTCTCTTCTATTACTGGATGTTAAACATTTATACCCGTTGGTAGTCGTACATTGAGGGAATAAAACTAGTGGTGGTTTGTGTGAGAGCATAAACATTTACACCTCATAAAAGCAGTTCTGAGTGAAGAACAGAAGAGCATTCCCATCAGAGACTCTTTCTTAGGGATGACCATGGAAAACTCCACAGTAAGCCTAGAGGAGAAACTATGTGACGCATATCTTTGTTCAAATAAGATATTTAATAATAATAATTTAAAAAGAATGTTTTAAGCTGCTTCTAGTGGTTAGAATTAAAATAAATCATGGAAGCATTACCATTCTATCATTAGGAGATTCACAATGAATAGCTAATGTTGAATGACGTTTTATCTTATGTTACGACTTTGTTGATCAAAGTCATAACATTTTTTAAAGCTATAGTTCAGGTTCTGTCAACTTCCCTTTTGTGGACAGATGCCATTCTGCACTGAGCTTATAGAAAAATTGAGAAATCCTCAGGCTAGGCGCTGGTTTTAGTTAATTTCAACAACTTAAACTGTCAATATACAGTAATTATCAATGGAAGAGACCATTGTTAAGCCTGTTGCTGTTTTCTCAGTCCGACTATGCAGTTTTACTCTGCCAGAGGTTTCTGGCTGTAACAATCTGCTGACCAGGCAGATCATCTGATTTTAGATCTGCCAAGATCATTTCCAAACCTCTATGTGACCTGGAAGAGCTCAGCAACTTAGCTTTATGTTTTGTTTTGTTTTGTTTTTTAACCCGCATAAGCAGTTTCTGTTTGAGATTTAAATTTCTAAAAGCAGCTAAAATGGAGGATTTCTTGTTAGGATTTGTTCAAACTCACCCTAATGGCATCTCTCTACTTCAGATAAAAACTGTAATTCATACGTCATAGGAGAAAATTACACATTTAAGTAATAACTAATGAAGTTTTCAAGAAAATTAATTAAAAGAAGACACTTTTTATGCTTCTAAGCCTATAATTCACGTCCCATTTATCAATTAAGCTCATATGCCTGTTTTCAAAGCACACTACTACTTTGTGTAGAAACTACTACACAAAGTGTAGAAACTACTACACAAAGTACTAGTGTAGTAGTTTGTAAAATGACTAACTTTGGCTAAAGTTTGTCATTTTAGTCAAATTCAGCACATTTGCAGCAAAGTGTTTCTTAACACTATGATGCAAAATTTATTTTTTGCACTTTTTTCTTTTTGACATCCATTTGGGTTTTTATTGCCCATAGACCTATCCTAACTTGTTCAGAAGGAAACACAATAACATCCCTTTAATAGTTGAACTAAAATATTTAGCAGAACATTTTTACGTCATTGCAGGTCATTTTTATCACTACATCTATTTAATAATACTATGCATGTGCACATGCACAAAACCTTAATTACTTAATTGGCTGTAATAACTTCACCTTTATGAGGATTAAAAATAGACATAAGATGCTACAGAGAAGAAACACCACAGAGTCATGCTGTACAGGTTTAACTGGAGAATAAAAACCACTGATCCCAGTGGAGTCTTCCTCAGCTGTCCCAGTCTTCCTCTCTCTCCCCCACAGTGAACGGCTTTGACTCGTCACCAGCCAAGCTACTTAGTTTGCCGGTGTTGAAACAGTGAAACAAGGTGCTGAATATGAATCAGTAGTATGTAGGCCATGTTGTTCAGGTAGCAGTAGCAGAGGAGCATGTACCGGCTGTTCGCCTGTTCTGGCTCCAAATGTACATGCCTGTTCTTACCAATGTTACAGGAAAAAGCTGCAACACCTGACAACACCCTGCTGAAATATAGCCAAAGGTATATGGTATGTTATCTGTCGGACTTGACCTTGGAAACGTCCTGGTTGATGTGACAGACCAATCAGAGAACAGGGCTTTATTTTATTGTGATGACAGTCTTTGCTGTTGAGTAAAGGATTACTGTATGTTACACCATTGTGGAACCATCTACATTGATCAGGTTTAAATAAATAAAATAACAGATGAAATAAGAACCGTCAAAAATTATTAACAGAACAGTTTCGATGCCAGCTTTTGATCGCAGCGTAAAACTGGCCGCAGCCACTTTGATGTCTTGAGTTTCCAAAGAGGCGTGGGAATGTTCTCCACAGGCATGAAGTTTGGATGTTCCACGGGGAATATCACTGGTTGTTTAATTGAACCTTTCTATTTATGATGCCGGCGTCGTCTCGCAGCAGCAGCAGTAGCGTAGGAGACAAGTGCAGCATCCCAGGAGACGCTACCAAACAAGGAGGAGCTCATTACAGCGCGCCGGCACGGAGAACTCCTCCGCTCCGCCGGGCCTGCTATATTATTCAGTGATGTAAAACTGAGAGAGTGGGTTATGAGGGCATTACACTAAGATTACAGAGAATAGCCTGAGCCCATCATAGAGTGGGCAAGGAAGATTAGAGAGAAAAAAAAAAAAAAACAACTTTGCAGATTTACAGATTAACACAACTCACATCTGTAGCGAAGCAAGAAAGGAAAACTGCTATGTAGGTCAGTGAGCACCTGCATGATTTAAATGCTATTGATCTGCACCGCTGTCTTGCATCGCGATCACAGTGACTGTGGACTCATCCCCGGCTCCGTTAGGAGGTTGTTTAAGAACGGCAAGAATGCCAGCAGGAACTGAACTGGGCCCAGTCAGAGAAAGGTGCTTGGAAAGAGAGCGGGAAACGCCCCTCCCATGTCCCATCATCAGCACTTCCTGATATTTTACTGGATTTGTTTTTGCTGAAGTGTAAAACACTTGGAGGGAAATGCTGAAGGTATTTTTTTCTGGATGGTTACTTTAGCAATATTTTTACATGCATCAATCTGATCTTCAAAAATCTGTTTATGCCTTTTTTTTATGTTTTATGAGTAGGAGGTTTAACGTCAGAGCAGAGAGTTTGGATTGACAGACACTAGAAATCCAGCTAACATATTCTGAAAAATGTTTATACAACAAAACATTTTTAGGGTATTTTACTTATAATCAGATAGATTACTTTGAAATACAGAGCAGAGGACAACGTGGCAGAAATGAATCATGAATTGGTAAATTTACAATTGACTGATGAGCTACTACATTTTGGTAAATCAAATCTGTATACAATGTGTATGCAAGTTCTAGGGTAGCGTGTTACTTACTTGTGAAGATGTTCCTTCTGTGCCTTTAAATAATAACACAAGGATATATTTTTTCTAATCAAGGGTTAGAAGTATGCCAGAAGCCAGTCCTTTTGTGTGGGGGCTTAATGTGATTTCCTGGACAGCTGTTTTCAAGGCACATCTCTCTAGCTTTTTTTATCTCCATGTCAAGCTCACTTAGGTACTTAATCTGCTTTAATACTGGCTGAATAAAGGAGGAGTGTGTGTGTGGACTGGGAGGAAACTCCAGTACTTGTGTCAGAGCAGAGGGAAAACTGTTGACGGCTTTGTGTGTGTGAGAACATAGGTGGACAATATTTCTATCTAGAAATACAGCTGGCAGATTCAGAACGCCACTTTGCCCCGGATAGACTACAGTGTTGTGATGACAACAAAAGACTTTTACATGCCAAACATTTGTAGGTAAAGAAGAACTAATTATGGGAGAGAAATCTGAACAATAAATCAGTCAGTGGCACAAGTTCATGGTAAACAAAAATGTTAATATTACAGTTTTCAAATAGACATTCTTATTAGACAGACAGATTGTGATAGCTGTAGATTTAACCATTACATACACTTGGAGCCTGAGGTTGTACTTATCACAGCAACAAACATTAATTTCTTTGTCCAATAGTTCGATCTCAGTTTTTTTATTATTATTATTATTTGGTTGAATGATAAGGCCGAAAAACATATCACACTATGAGGGTTTCATATCAGTTGAAATTGATCATTCTTTATTAGTTTTTTTGTTGTTGTTGTTGTTGTTTGTTTTAAATATCCAAAATACTGCCCTTTCCTCTTTTATACACAAATTCCTCCCGAGGTGTTGTACTCATTTTCTGCTTTCGCTCCACGCTGCTGTTTTTTTTTTTTTTAAGCAGTTAAGAGGCACAGCGGCGAAACCCTAAACTGCTGCCGTGCATTTGTTTTTCCCCTTAGTGAGCACCTATTTACGCTGGTGTTGTGTTGTGGCTGTGAGCACCAGCTAAGTCTAAGCTTCTATCTTGTTATGATCTTGGGTTTGAGCCTGGGCTAATCAGCTTAGGCTGTCTGCTTTAACAGGTGACCGTAGACTCTGCTGTGTGTTCAGATGCCAGTTGGCTGAGGTCACTTTAGTCCTGTTTGAGTGCTTTCCTTTGAATCAGAGGGCTTAAGCCCCCCACCGCTAATTAGAGGCTGACTGCACCATTTCTACTGGAGGACATTCACCGGTGGCGTCGCACACTTGTGGCCCGTCCTGTTCAGTTTCACATCCCCGACCTGAAAGGACCACGGCTGAAAAACATATCACAATATTGTTGTTTCGTATTAGTTAATTATTGATTATTTTTGTGTTATCAGTGTCTAAAATACTGCCAAACTGGTGACTTGACTTTTCCTGTGTTATCCACATTTTTTTCCTTTCCTTTCCATTTTTTATGTGCTATGTGGTTCTGGATCGGCGTTCAGAGAAATTATTGAATATTCTATCAAACATGTTATATATTAACATTGTCACCTTCCTAATATAGTTCTGGCCTAAGTAATCTTTTGCCAAGTGTCTTTTTTTTTTCTCCAAGTCATCTTTTTAGGCCATTATTGTAGGACGGTGACAATATTGATCATGTCTATCTCTCTATATTTCACTGATTGGTTCTTCAGCCCTTCCTACGCCTCGAAGTTCTGGTGGTTCAGGTCCAGCTTCGCCGTGACTTTTTGGGGGCCTGAACTCTTCCAATGCTTGCCACATATCCTCGTCGAGAAAGCAGCATCTTGCTGATATGAATGCTCAGTAGAAAATAGCCTGACGGAAATAGATTTTCAGTGACCCTGCATCCAAAAGCCAGGCCATCATTTTAGATCGCAGCAGATCTAAGTGTTGATGAGCGCGTTCTTCGCTTAACAGTCATGTGGAAGTGATTTCCACGAATTTGTTCGCGGACCATGGGCTGTCAGGATGATTCAGCGGAGGCCCCTCCCACCGCCCCATCCTTCACATCTTTCTGGGGTGTTTTTGCACTGTTAGTCCCACATGGACAGCAGCATCAGGCCCAGAGATAGACAGTGAGGAGGGGCGGGGGAAGAGAGGCTCGGCAGGCAGTTAAACTACTGCCATGGTGAGCTCGCCCTGAAAAGGCCACATGCCTCCCTGCACAATTATCCACTGTGCATAGAAGCAACACCCCGACCTTCCCCCCTCCCCACCCTCAACTTCCACACACACCCACGCTGACTTGCACACACTCGACTGGAAGATGGACAGTAACAAAGCGAGGAGAAATACTTCTGCCTGTCCAGATTGTCCCGCAGATTTAGACTTTATGCTCCCTTTGATTATGTTTGTGAAATTGAATACAAGCATGAAATCCTTCCCCGGGGAGGGTGTTAGAACAAGGCCAACATCAGCGGAACCAGCTTGGATTGGACATGTAGCACGAGATCATCAGTTCATCATGAAAATCCAGAGTCTTATGTTGCCTCCCTGCTTGTTATGTTGCAGGTTACTTCAGTGCGTTGGCAGTGGTGCTAAAAACAAGCGAGGAATTCCCCTCCACAGACGAATTTAACAGTAAGAGCTTAACGACCGAACGGCACAACCCGAAACAGCCCCAGAATGAACTCATCACCTGCTGTTTCTCTTCCTTTGCAGGGGTCGAGTTGTCATGTTTGATTGAGTCCATATCCACAATAAACCCACGGATCGAATGGAAAAAGATCATCAACAACAAGCCGAGTTACGTTTACTTCGACAGGAAGATCTCGGGTAAGGCTCAACGTCAGCTGCTGCTGTTTCTCTGCTGCTTGTTGTTCAACTCTTTTCATCTCTCCCATCAGGTGACTTGGAGAACAGAGCTGTGATCAGAGAGCCGGCCACGTTGGTGATAACCAACGCCACAAGGTCAGACACAGCCAAATACCGCTGTGAGGTCACCGCCGCTGACGACGCCAAGTCATTTGACGAGATTGTGATCGACCTCGTAGTGAGAGGTACTTCGGCTTCTTTTCATCCCCAATTGAACTCTGTGTGCTTCTGTTGGAAAATAAAAATAAAATAAAAAAACCTACAGGAAACGCAGAGCAGGAGCCGCTACCTTGCCCTTAAAAGGCAGACTTCACACTGCGGATGCTGTAAAGTGAAACCCTGTTGTAGGTCGCACTGACCTGGGTGGCATACTCTCTAGGATGCGTTCAGAACTGCCCAGCTGCAAAGGCGTGTTCTGGGCTATAAGAGGAAGGCTCTGAAACTGCATCTGTTCTGAACTGCAGTGCTAAAGAAAGCATGCGCCGCGTGTTTCGGTGACGTTTTCTGGCTGGTTTTCGCCAGGTCCTGTCAGTGGTGCCACTTCAGTGACCCATGAGTTTTAGGCCTTTCTAAAAGCTTCGGGCTGATTTGTAGACATCAGTTTGTTTCTCCTCGGTGATGCTTTTGGACTGTAAAAGCTCGAGATGTACTGTCCTGATTCGTGTCATATGTTCTGTGCCACCACAGTGAAGCCGGTGGTGCCAAAATGCAGCGTTCCAAAGTCTGTGCCTTTCGGGAAGTTAGCCGAGCTCAGCTGCATGGAGGAGGAGGGCTTCCCCAAGTCTCAGTACCAGTGGTTCAAGAACAGCGAGGAGATTCCAGAGGACCCCAAGTCCAGTCCCAAATTCCTTAACTCCTCATACACGCTCAACACAGGAACAGGAACTCTGGTCAGTATGCGGGTGCACGTGTCTGGGCAAGGACACACAAGCGGGGCGTGGGCGGGGCATTGAGGGGACAGTGGCCTAATGCCCAGGGGAAGGGGCAGATATTTTAGGGAGGCAGTCGAGGGGCTCGGGCCGCGACAGGAATCTGCTCTCCTCGTTTGCACATTCCTCAATTCTAGGTTAGTTTCCAGCACAGCTTAGACTGCTGCGCTCTCAGCCGTCAGATGTGACCCAGCACCAGCCGACTGCTCTTTGTCTCAGAACCAGGCAGAGCGGTCAAGACGAAAGACATTTCAAAATGGTTCCTTCAGCTCTGTCTCACTTTCTCTCCTAGCCTGTTCGAAAAGGAGCGCTCAGTTCCAGTCTTCACAGAAAAAGTAGCTGTAAAGTGTTAAGAACAAAGTCAAAGTAGCTGCATTTCCATTGCAAATGGAGTTTTTGTCAATATTCCATTGATGCCGCAAAAACATAATTTTGCGCTTGAGTTGTTTTCATTAAATAAGAAATCAAATTAAAATCTCATTTGAATAACCTTGTTCACGCAATAAGTCATGAGAAATCATGGCAGCGATGGTTGCATCGTTTCATGAAATGCATTCATAATTCAGCCGTGGTACTAGCGCTCATCATCTATCAGCCATCAGAGGAGACGTCGGCATCTCGTTCAGGGGTCGCTGCGACAAACCCCTCATACCTACGTGCCATTTTGGGGATTTTGTAGTTTGTGATTTCACAGAACTGCTAAAGATTCAACATGTTTGAACAACATGGAACCTTTTATGAACTGTGCAGCTGTGAGAGCTCTGGTGGAGCCGGCTGCTCGTTGTCCAAAAAAAAAAAAAAAAAAAATCCATCCTCATACTACTTCCTGTTGTCTTCTTCATTGTTTTCACCAGTAGTCACATCCGGTTGTTGATCACATTGTGTGAAGCGATTTCCATTGCAGTTTTGCGAAATGAACCCATTTTGATACTGCCAAAAGAAAAGAGATCAAAATTAGCATGTTTCCATTAAGCAAATTCATTTTTGTAAGTTCAATTTACTCAATTTTATGGTTAATGGAAATGCAGCTGGTGGTTTCATGTTGCATCGTTATTCCTACATAATGAAACACAAGAAACGGTGAACATGGAGAGTTTACTTTTGCACTGTTTACACAGAGTTACATTTATTCAGTTAGTTGAGTAATTTTTTCTGAGAGGTTACTTTTAGGAGTGTTTTCACTATGTTGACCTTTTTACTTTTACTTTATGAAGTATCGCTGCTCTCACTTCAGTAAAATATCCGGATAACGTGCCCAGTGTGAGCCAGGTTTTGTT
The DNA here is from genome assembly GCF_000485575.1 of Poecilia formosa. Lineage (NCBI taxonomy): Eukaryota > Metazoa > Chordata > Actinopteri > Cyprinodontiformes > Poeciliidae > Poecilia > Poecilia formosa. Next base: position 850,199 of record NW_006800018.1, on the reverse strand, counting down.
AAAGTTGTTGAAGTTTTCATATGTTTATATTGAAAGAACTTGGAATTGGATTTGGAAAAATCTTTCTTTTACATGATTTTGTTATTTTATAATTTTGTAATTTAAATTAATTATATTCATTTTGGTCTTTAAAATACCAAAATTTCCACAATTTTGTATACTTTGGTGTAATTTTTAAATATTGCATAACTGATGATTTGATCAGTGGCCTTTTTACCAAACACTTGTTTTACTCGTACTTGAGCAATTTTGGATCATTTTTACTTTCACTTGAATAAAAATATGTTGAAGTAGTTCTACTGTTACTTGTGTGCAGCTTTTTTGCCACTCTACCCAACCTCTGTTTTTAACCATACTATAACTTACCTTACATTGCATTATATGGAAGGAAAATAACACTCCTGTATATGCAACATTTATGCATTTAGTGCTGTTGTTGTGAACAAAGATGAAGTGAAATGCTTTAGAAAAGAAGCAATTGTACCTCAGGACACAGAATTTCAGATATAAAAGCTGGTATGTGCTGCTTTGAAACGGGACACTTGTCTTCAGCTAGTGAAGGTAATCACGAGTCAGGACGCATAATGCAGGAGAACATGTGTTAGATCTGCTGTGGCTTTAGCCTGTCTCTATGTCGCGTAATCCCAGACCGACATGCTGTTCCGATCTGGACTCTATCGTGGTTAGACCATCTGTTGCAGGACTTTCTAATGGCTAAAGTTAGTTGTTTTATTTTGACTTTGTGTTGGAATCATTAAAACACATTCCTACTGGTACTGTGTCACTGCTAAACCTATTAGTGTGTCCAGTCTGCACACGTAACAACAGAAAAATGGGACAAAAGCTGCAGATTGAGTTAATGTTGGTGGAATAAGTAAATATTTGACTTTGGTTATGTGAAACAACTTTAACTAAAACAAGCAACGTCATCAGAAAACGCTTTGAAGTAGGGAAGCGATTTTTCAGACAAAAAAAAAAAAAAAAAAAATTGGTATCGGCTAAAATCCACATGTCCCACTAGCTGTTGATGACTGGCAGCTAGATGGAGACGTGCACAATTCCTCACTATGTTTCCCTGCTGAAACCTGTTATTGACAAAAGTTAAAATGTTTGTTGAAAATCTTTAACTCTAATTTGTTGATCCTTTTTTTCTTGACACTTTGCGACTGCTTTACACGCTTGAAATGAAGCAACAGATCGTAGCAGTGAAAAGGTCGATGCAAAAAACTGAAATATTGTTGAGTTCATGCTGTCGACAGTGAAATACTAATCAAATTGTCTCGTGACAATAAACTGCTGAGCACTATTTACTGAGATGTATGTTCATCTACAAATGAAAACTAACTGGGGTAAAACCTGTTTATGCTAACATATGTATTAACCTTATTGCACTAAATCCTGAAGAAATGAGCATTAGCAAAGGATTCTTTAACCAAATTGCCACTTTGTCAAGAAAAGTGAGCAGATAATTTTCCTATTTAAGTTTAATTCAAATTAAATTACTCATCTAAATATAACTTTGCCTGATTGACAAGTCACATTTGGTCTATTAGTGGTTAGCATTAATATGGTGTGAAAGTCATTGCTTGTTCTTTGGTAGTGACCGTCAGTGCCAAGCAAAGCCAGAGTCTTCATCCTGTAATGTGTTGAGATGTTCTTAAATAGCAAGTGACTGAAGAAAAGAAAAGTGCAGTCGCAGGAGGGGCCTGTATTATTCTGACGTGTTTCACTCTCTCTCCCTACGCAGAGATTCACTTCAGTCATAAAAGAAGATGCAGGCGAGTATTACTGCCGAGCGAAGAACGATGCAGGACATGCTCAGTGTGCACCCCAGAAGATGGAAGTGTGTAAGTGTTAACTGTCTCCATCAAACGGACCGTGTTTGTCACTGTTGTAAACAGTCAGTCATGTTTATTTTTGTAGCACATTTTCAGTAACAAGCGCTACGTTTTGTCAAGTTGCTTATCATCAAAATCCTCAGATAAGTTCGTCAATGTTCCAATGATTAAGGGACAAAAGTAGCTCTAAGCAGACTGGATTTTAGCCTTGATTTAGCCTAAATCCTGCTTCTCCGTGTTTGGTTCTGGTTCTAAGCATGCAGACCGTAACCAGATGACCTGAGTGGTCTGAAAGGTTGATTAAAGGTCGTTAATGTATTTTGGTGCTAAGCTGTTCAGAGATTTGTAAACTAGCAAATGCATCTGAAAGTATATTCTCTGAGCTACAGGGAGCAATTGGAAGAACTTTAGAACCGGGGTGTTGTGCTCCGTCTCCGTGGTTTAGTGGGAACGTGAGCAGCAGCGTTCTGGATCAGCTGCAGCCGTCTGACGTTTTAGGCAGGAAGACACCGTTGCGGTGATCAATCCGTTTAAAGTTAAACACGTTTCTAGATTTTCATGGGACGTCCTGGAAATCTTCCTAAGGTCACAGAAGGCTGACTTTGTAACTGTCTTTATGTG
>NW_006800018.1:843299-845822 GCF_000485575.1 Poecilia formosa | reverse complement strand
ATGAACTAAAGGCTGTAAGGTCATGACCTTTAACCTTTTACCATTCTAAATTAGGCCTGTAGAGTTTCAGAAGGAGTTCTCTCTCATTTTTCTAATAGTCACTTGACTGTGATATAAAATGATACTTTGTGCCTGGAAAGTACATAATACTGCCCCTTTAACAATGAGGATTTTCCACATACGTGTCTTTAAAACATGACATTTAAAATTTTATTTTATTTTTTTAAACAGAAATGTAAACTTAATGAAACGTATGTTTATTACCTGCTTAAAGGCTGTTCATTTCAGGCCTCATCAGAATCCTAATATCCTAAGTTTTTGACCATGCCTGCACGCTCTCTCTCCGCAGGGGGATTTCCGACACAAGTCGTCATTTGTGATCTGATGATGGAACAAGGACAGTGAGGGCTGCCGCGCTCCGAGTCGTGACACGCGGGCCCGCCCTCCATGCCGCTGCACCGCCGAGCTGCAACAGGCCGAGCTCCAGAGTTCGCAGCGGGACTGAAACCCAACCACTCAAACTTGCCAAAGGTGACAGGAGCTCGCAGGCCACAAGATGTACAAAATATTATCACCCTCATTTGAGTTTTGTTTGCTAAATTATGGTTCTTCATTTCCAGTCATTGCATGGTTTTTAACATAAGCTGAGGAGGCAGGAAGGAAGCATCTCTGATGTGCCAGGTAGAAACAGAGGAGGCAGTCTATCATGTCAACTTTCTACTGTAAACATTTAGCTTTTGTCATTTGTATAACATTTGTTTTCTACTGTTGAAACACTATTTTTGATGGAATATATTTTAAAATGCCTATAGATAAAAGTTTACTTTTTTAAATATTTGTAATATACTAACATGTGTGTAGGGTTTTTTTGTTTTGTTTTGTTTTTTCTTTGGTTGTGGATAAAAGTTTTTAACACTTTAACCACTTTGTGTAAAGCTGTAAAGCATTCTCACCTTCTCAAAAGAAAGACTTGCTGCTTCCACGTCCAGAAGTAAAACCCCGATGGCCGCTCTCACTTACCGAGTCGCTCCACCCGGTCCGCGTTAAAGTGACAAAACTTCCACGTTCGTGTTCGTAGATAGTCTTAGCGAGAGGCTTCGGTGAGCGCCAGTCGAACGCCGTGAACACCGTACCAGTCGGCGCTGCGTGTTTTCTCATTTTAAGTGTCCTTCAATGCTTACGGTTTAGTCCTGTGTGTGTTGCAGTTCCTGTCAGGATAGAGTTTGCCGTCGTACGCTGCAGTATGTGTTGAGTGTTACACCGTAGCAGTGAGAGTGACGATAACACAGAGTTTGTAAGTTAACCTTCCAGAACCAGAGGAACCCAAACAAAACTGCTGAAAAGCTCGATGTGGTACCGGCGGGGATCTCTATGCAGTCCGGAAACGTCTGGAATTTGATTCCAGTGTACAAATTTGTTGTTTTCCAGACTTTATTCCCCATCCAATTGACTAAGCGTTGTGTCCGCCCTCATGTCTTTTCCAGGCCTGTCACAACAACACATTTTGCTGGACTGAAAATTGCCCCAGAAATTACTGCAATGAACAACAATATTGTTGGTTTGAGACGATTTTCAACTTATTTGTTGATAATGGCCTAGTACCGCAAGTTTGCAGTCTCTTTACAGAACACTTCATACTGGAACTAAAAGATATTTTAAATAACCAAAATAAAACACAACACTCAAAAACACAAATTTACTTGATTATGATGCCTCCACTCAAAATTGGCCTTCAAAACATGTAAATCATCAGAATTGAAATTATTAAGCTCATTTTAATTTACCATGTGATCCATGGCTGTTGTGACAGGTCTGGTCTTTCCCTTCTTCTCCTGTTCTCTTCACTTCTGCCCCCTTCAGTCTTTCATTCGTTCCATCCTTCCTCCGTGCTTGAAAATCATAAATATCATCTTAAAAAACGAACACTGAACTGCAGTATTCAACATCTTAAGTAAACGTCAAGAACTAAATATGGAAAAACTCTGGGATTTCCAGAGAAAACCTGTGTGGGAACCTTGTACTTATTTTTAATTCAGCTATGAAAAAGATGTCTTTTAAAGACGGCTAAATAACAAATTTAACAAGAGGAATAGCTCATCAGGACCTAGTTCTTTAGCTAGACTCCACTTTGTCCAAACTGCATACTAACATCAGTCATCTCTGTAGCTTTCATAGTGCACAAAGCTAAACATGGAACAAAGACTGATAAAGCCCTGGGCTGCACCAACAATCCTTCAATCTGGGAAAAGTCTGATTCTGGTTTGAACAAACCAAGGAAGATTCAGTTAAATCAGAGCAGGTTCTCCCCAACACCCACGGCAATTTAAATGCGTAAAGTGCAGTAAACGCAGGACGATCATGAGATGGATTTAGTTTAGTTAGTTCCTCAACTAAAATACCAGAAAACTGCAAAAACACAAAATCTTACCAAGGATTTTTGGTCCACTCTCTAGTGCAAATATCTTAGTGCACTTGAAAAAAGACAAAACTAACTTGCAACTAACTTTTTCAGCAAGACATAGG
>NW_006800018.1:842185-842953 GCF_000485575.1 Poecilia formosa | reverse complement strand
ATCTCAGGCTCAACAAACGATGACCACATGACGCAGCTTTGAAGATGAAACCTCGAGTTTTCTCTGCTATATTACATGGCAATCAGGATAAAGGATGTTAGTTGAATATACTAGATTGCTTCTATGTCCACACAAGCTTAATTTTTTTTAAATGTATACTTTTTTGATCCCAAAGGGAAAATGAAATTAAGTTGCCATTTTAACTATAAGGAGAAAAAAAAGAGTACATTGTGAGATTAATTTCTCAAATTTTCGAGAAAAAAACAAACAAAAAAATTCTCTGCTGGTGAAAAGTTGTAAATTTGTGAGACAAAAAACTGATCAAATAGTTGAATTGAATAAGTGTTAAATCTCAAAATTTCTTTTTTTGTTTTTTTTTTTACAGATTTATAACTGTACCGCATCAGAGAATTTTTTTTTATTATTTTGAAAATTTGCATAATTAACCTCAAAATGTTGGAGGTTTTTGGCAGAAATTTACTACCCTTTTTTCCCTTTTTGCTAAGTGCAGCTAAGTGCAGAATGTGTATTTGCTGCTGTAGTTATTTTATCCAGTTAATGAATCATAAAGTTTAAAAAAAAAATCTCCAAATGTGACTACGCTAGCTCTTCAGATCAGAGCCGTAACACCATATTGGTTCAGCTTCAACCCTCATGGCAGCTCAGTCCTTACACAGGTCATATTCTAAGACGGCAGGAAGGTGATTCTGGTCTTGTTGAATGTATTTTGGGAAATGAACTAAAGGCTGTAAGGTCATGACCTTTAAC
>NW_006800018.1:832370-840009 GCF_000485575.1 Poecilia formosa | reverse complement strand
AACACAAAATCTTACCAAGGATTTTTGGTCCACTCTCTAGTGCAAATATCTTAGTGCACTTGAAAAAAGACAAAACTAACTTGCAACTAACTTTTCAGCAAGAAATAGGATCTTTTTTGATGGAAAAAATACTCACATGTTAACATAACATGGGAAAATGTGAGTAAGGGTTATAAGGGGAAAAACCTGCCAGTGGAAGTGATACTTTTTCATCAATATTAAGGAATTATTGACACGCTCCTGTATTGTGCTTAAAAGTTACTTAAAAGTCAGTTTTGTCTTATTACAAGTGCACTAACTTATCTGCATTAGAAACTAGACCATTCTTGGTAGGAGTTGGGGTTTTTTTACAGTGAACCCTTGAATCTGCTGGACTGAGACAAACATCAACAGACACATGTGGCTTCAATTACGTCCCATTTCTACTTGGAACTTATCACTTCTGAGTTTCAAGTCTGAAAAGTAAAGTGAAACTTCCTCTTTGAAATCGGAATTCTAACGTGGACATTTGTTCTCCCAACCCTAAATAGGAAAGAAAATGAATAAAATAAAACCTCGACATGCTACTGAAGTTATCGCTTTTAACTGGGAACGTCATCATTCGTAGATCCAAACTCCCAATGAAGCGAATCGAATGCAGAAAAAGCCTCTTTAGACTCCCAAATACAAAGATTTTTTTTTTTTTTTTTTTTTTTGCAAAAATGCTTCATACCCTGTAATTTGAAGCTGAAGGTTTGTTTTGGTGCAGCTCAGCCTCTACAGCTTTAATCACAGCTTGTTCTCATTCCACTCAGCGGAGCGTTGCGTCACTTCTGGATGGTTAACACTTGTACTGATTGTAAATAGATGTTTGCTTTTTTTTCTTTCTTTCTCCAGATTATGTGAAGGAGTGAAAACATTTTTGAATTTTTAAACTGAGGCAATATGAAACTCTTTCCATTAGTGAGACTGAAGAACATTTCATGCGATCTTTCACAACGGGAGAGAACAAGAGCTTCTCCGGTCGGCTTTTGTTCCGAGCTCTTTGTCCACTTTAGTTTTGCAACCTGATCTCCTGCTTCGGTGTTTTCCAGAAGGCCGGATGTGATCAGAGACGGAGAATCAGCTGAAATGTTAACTTACTGTCAGTCTTGGTAGAGACGATGTGCCCAACTATTTTCCACCGTCAACATGTCAGTCGGGTTCCTGCAAAGTCGAAAAATGCGCAACTTGAATTTATGAAAATAAAATCCTCCACTTTCACATTTATTGCTACCAAACAAAGGTAAAAATACTGAGAACTTTAAAAAGTTGACTCTGGAGCTACTAGATAAAAAAAAAAAATAAGCAGGAACCCTGTGTCTAAGTGTACTCTTTCGACGAATCAACATTTTTCAGCATGTTGCTGCAGAAATCCCCGCTCTTCATTTGTAACAATAAAAAAGTTCATTCCTCTTAAGTGCCTTCCGCCTTCAGACCCGTCCCGTGTCAACGGAGACGTCTCACAGCGTCGTCGGGGGTTCCCTCACCGTTTTACCCGCAAAAGCTTGAGAGGAATGATGCTACTGCTAACTCTGGTTTCCCTCTTTACATATCTGATCGTTTGTAAATATTTTTTTTTTCATGGGTTTGAAGATATAGACATGTTGATGTAGAAATGAATAATTGTTAGTGCCTATATATATAACTATCTATGTATATAGTGGGACAGATTTTCAAGGGAGTGACGACTGCGACCCAAAGCACCCCGGCTTTCCAACAGGTTTCCTTTCCATCCGCCGCTGCAGCGCTCACCCACGTGATTTGGTTTGCGAACCCGCCCCTGCTCTGCTGCTCGCCGAGGTAAACGCCGCGCACAGGGATGAAACCAGACTGTGTGTTCACTGATATGACAGGCAGGTGGAAATGAGGCAGAGTTCTTGCCTGCAGGTGGTTCTGAAGGAGTGTGTGTGTGTGTGTGTGTAAGAGGCTGGGGACGATGTGGGGTTTTTGTTTTCACATCATGTACATGTGTACATCGTGTGTTCTTTATCACACGCTTCCCACCGTGTGATAAAGAACACGTCACCTCTGCTGCCTGTCGAACATGACTCTGAGCCACGTGCGCAAAGAGGGGATCGGGCCTCTGGGTTGCTTTTGTTCATTTTAGAGCAAACTGTGTGATGAATAAAACTCACTCCTTATTTTCCTGGAGAAACATGTTTGTGTGGTTTTCTGTTCTTGTGTGTCAGTCCCCAAAGATTCGGGTTGTTTCTGTTTAGAGCGACTTAACGTCTGTGAAAACCGTCAGCTAGAGGTGTGCGACGCTGCATATTTAAATGTAGGTAAAGCAGGCCCGGTATCACCGATATCGACACGGATATCAGTATCAACACTTTTTATCATGTAGGGTTGATATATCATCAAGCCTCTGACCGTCAGGTGTTTTTGTGGTTTTTCCTTTGAATTATTTTTTTTTTTTAAACCCGGGACAGAATTTGGACAAAGTTTAATATGATGAACACAAACGATAAAAAAAACTAACTTAATGTGTGTGTGTGCATATTTTTCTAAAACTAGAGCAAAAAAATATATATATCACTTGAGAGCTAATCAAATCCAAATCTTTTTTGAGCTAGATTTGAGGAACTAGTGTACAAAACGATCAAATTTCAAGAATCGATAATTTCAAGATTATTATGTCTGTGAAAAGTGTATCGATCCAATACTGATACTGACTTGGTATCAGTATTAGTGGAAGGAAAATATGCATTTGGTAATCAGCTTGCTTGTCTTTAATACTCCTAAATAAGTCCAGGTTATTGGTTTTCAAAGTATTATTCTTCAATATAAAAAAAATCACAAAACATGTTGATTTCCACAAGTGTCATGGAGTGGGGTTTGCAGTGGAGAGGAGAGACGCAGGCAGACCCAGGATGTAGATGAAAATGGTGATTTGTTGATGAACAAAAGCTCAGTCCAGGATGACAGGCAGCACGGCAGAGAGGTTAGCATACAGCTAATTACCCGTAGCAACTGAAGACACTGAAGACTGAATACAAGAGCTAGGTTAACCAGGACTATACAGTTCAACTGGTAAGCACGTAGTAGACAACACCTGACATAAGACGAGGAACTGACAAGAGACGAAGACAACAGGTGGGTTTAAATACACTGGGAGGGTGATCAAGGAACGAGACACAGCTGGGCTCTATCAACAGGGGAAGACAGAGAGACAGAAACTAAACACAGAAAACCCTTACAATAAATACACAGAAATACAGATCATGACAACAAGTCTGTTTAAAAATGGCTCCTGTTGCAACACGCAGCAGCAGCTAGAGAAGCCAGGTTTTATTGTTGAGTCCATTTTATGGATTCACTTCACAGTCCTTCCACTAAACTTTACAATTAACTGAAACTAGATTACAGATCAGCTGTGTTTGGTTTTTTTTAGGGGGGGTTCCCCAGGGGCAGCCAAAAAAACTCAAGTAAGATTACCATTGTTATTCTTACTTAAGTGAAAAATATCTGTCCAAGAAACTACTCAGGTAAGTCTAACACTGTAAAGCTTCACAGCTACTGATCAGAACGTCTGACCTGATGTTTAGACATTATGGAATCGGTCAAAAACAATATGAAGTGGTGTTTTGAAGACAAAATGGAAAAAGATACAAATAAATTCAAACAGAAGAAATACTTTTCCCTATATGAAACTTATGAACCAATACTTAGATTGTTTTTTTTGTTTTTTTAAAGAAGTACAAACAGGAGGTTTCACTTTTAACACAAATTGTAGGAGTGAGTCTGTGTCTGGTGCATTTTTGGTTAAAACGTGTTTGTTCTTCGTCTACAGAAGTTCTCCACAGAGGGAGGAAGAGTAGCAGTGCTTCATCATAATATCACTCAAAGTAAAAGTAAAAAGTACAGCGCATTAAATCTGCTTCTAAAAGTACATAGGAGCCACTCACCCAGGATCCCAATCATGCAAAAATCCCCACTATTAAAAACGTTTTTCTTGGCAATGAAACAAAAAAAAATTCAGCTGATTTGATACCTGAATAGTTTGTCTTTGTCACCGAATTTAAAAAAAAGTAAGACAGAAGCGAGGCTAGAAGTGAAGGCAGCTTGCAGAGAGCTAACTTTTCTATTTGTTGCTCTGAAGTTTTTTTGGGTTTGTTTTTTTTTTTCTTCCATGGAGTAATCCAAGACTGCTCTGTGTGTTTCATCCGTGTGTTTATAACATCTAAGGTACAGGCGCTCTGTAGATGTCTGGAAGTTTTCAGAGCAGAGAACTTGGAGCTGACATGCTTGCGGAACAGTCAAAGGAATGCAGATGGGAGGAAGATCGTGTCTGACGGCGAGATGTCGCCTATTTCAGAAATATCACAGCACCACACGACAAAACTGACGACAAAGATTTCAGCTGAAATAATTGTTTTTTATTATTATTATCTGTTTTAGGACAGCTTAAAACTCAGCTTGGTCAAAGTCCTTTTGCCGTTGCCATAAATAGAGAGTCGAACAATTCCTGATGGGATTTCATTGAGGACTTTAATTTCTCTCCTGATTGTGTCTCACCGTCTGAGTCAGCTTGTATTAAAGAACATCATTACGTCTGAGCTGCAGGGGAGCAATTTAACTGTTGTCAGGTTGGATCATAAAGCTATTCACAGTAAGCGGATCATCGTAATCTTTTTTTCATAAGTCACCAGAACTAATTAGGTTGGTAAGAAAATCTGTTCCCGGCGGAGCGTCGTAATGAGATAAAGCAGCACAACGCCGCTCGGAACAACCGCTTCCTCACATGTTCACACGAAATGGGAAATACCGTCGCCAGCAGTGATGAGCCAAGGCTCAGTTTTCATATTTAACTGCTTCCTGACTTACATTACCTGGTAAAAAAAAACATCCAGTTTCCTACTTTTATTCTCATCACGTTTAAATTTCTGCCTGTTTTATTTGGATTTTTCTCAATAAAACATAAAGTGGTGCAGTGAATTGTTCTCTAAGAAACCTCTGAGGCCTTTGCACATTCCATTGTCTTTAAATATTGTCTTTAAGAATATTTTCAGTCAATTAAATGCTGTTTTAAGTTAGATAACATTCATTTTGCTGGGTTTTTTTTTTTTTTTTTTTGGAGCAGCAGGAAAATGATAAGTACCCTCCAAAATCCCCAAAATGTTGCTGGCTACGACCTCACCAGATTGGATGCACTATTTCTGAGCGTGGATAGTAAATATTTTACTACACTGGATGAAAATGGATGAGCAGGATGAAAGTGAGGCCTGCCAGTGAGAAGTTAAGTCCTGGCTCAGCATTATGTGCACAGGTGATAAACAGCTTCATTATGCCCTGGAAGGTCAGGGGTCGCAATAGAAACTGTTTGGGTTGTTTTCAATTTCAAAGCTTTTTTTCTCCTATAAGCACTATGTTGTCTTGTCCAAAATCAGAGTTAATTTGGAAAATTATTTTCAGGCATATTCTAAATTTTTTTCCAGTGACAATCCGGACTGAGATTTTTCAGTTTTAGCCAAATTCTTGCTTTCTAGAGACTCTCAACTCTTCCAAAAAGGGGTCACTGGCATTTACTTTTTAAAAATTCACATTTTTAGAAAAATCTTACAGTTTTAAAAGAACTTGCAACCAATGGATTGATTATGTGATTATCAACCATATCACTATTTTTAATCAGGTATTAGCCAGATTATAAGGATTTTCCATTATGAATAAAGAGCATTTAGGTTTTTTCCCGTTTCTGTCGTAAACATTCATCCATTTCAACAGCACTAACAATGACACAACGGTCTAAGAAGTAAATAACCATTACAGTGTTAAGTATTTAATGTCCAGCCTGATTTGAAATATGCTGTTGTTTTTGTGTTTGTTTTGTTTCCTCCTCTATTCATTTTAGATGGGTTTTTTTATGTGACAGCATGGATGAACACAGCTCAGGGTCTGCCTCTGAGCCTTTGGTCATACTTTGCTGACGTGTTTAAAATGTAAGCAAGGATTTATGCAGCATGGATATTTTTATAGTGCAGAACGATGGTACAAAACATCCGGAGCTTAAATCCATAACCCATCTGAACTCAGTCAGAATGGAGGAGGGCGCTCACGTCAATCCATGGACTCATGTGGTGCCACTCTGCCCTCTGCTGGTCATTCTGACTGCTGCAGTCCCCGTAACCTGCTGTGTGCACAGCGAGGGCTTAAATCATGCAAACATACAGCCATTACTACCTTTTCACTTTCAATATAAAGACTTTTACATTTTTTTTACACTTTATGGACTTTTAAAGCCCTCATTTAAAGTCCTCAGATATAATGCAAAACCTAAATGAAAGAAGCTATGCTACAAATCTCAATATGTCAGCTAAAGAGAGCGTTATAAAGCAAATAATAATGGACCCAGAACTTATTTATTAAAATAGAGTGCTCTGCCCAAGGGCGTAGGAACAAGTTTATCATTGGGAAGGGGACACATATCGGAAACCTGAAAGATCCGTAAATAGCTTGAGCAAAAATGTCAAGCAATGGTGTCATCAACGCGTTACTGTAATCTGACCCCTTGTAACGAGTGATCTAACGCATTACTATTTACAATCCAATAATCAGATTAAAGTTACGTATCCAAGTTACGTATTTGTAATTTTTTTAGAAAACACATATAGTTGCTTTCTTCTTTTTCCTTGGGGAGATACGTTTCATGTGTAACACCAGCGACACAAACGTAAACAATGGAGGGAAAAGAGATGCACATTTTCAAGCTAATGGATGAATTTTTCATTGAGTAATCAAATTACTCTTTCAAAGTAACTATGCGATCCCACTAGCTACACTATATATCATATGTGTGTAGACCTGTCACAATAATATTTTTTTTATTTTTGATAAACAATATTATTGTTGTTTTGAGACCATTTTTAAGTAATAAAATGTTAATGGCAAAATAATAATGCAAGAACACAATCTGAAAGATCAGTAAACTTTAAAATATAATGAACATTTAACAATGCAACTGGAAGACATTTCAAATATCCAAAATAAAACGACAAATAAAATGAATTTTGAAGTCTTCGTAAATAAAATTGTCCTTCAAAAAAAGGTTTAGCTGAGACCAAAGCACCAACCTGAAAGCTTTTATCATACAGTTTTTGGTGGAAAGAGAGAGAAATAAAAAGAGAAGCTATAAATCATGCCCATGGAAATTATTGAATTTGTTTTAATTTATCATGAGCACGGAGCTCGGTTCGTTGTGCGCGTTGAAGCGGACACGCAGCGGCAAGCGCCGACCCCGCCGCATGCGCAGCGTGTTGCAGCGCCTCGTGCACTTCTGGATCTTAGCAACTCGGTGCGGATCACGCGCGCCGCTCTCCCAGGCGGCTCCAATGTAAACCTTAACTATAAACGCCATACATAAATGTCTTGGCTCAAAACCGCGCTCAACCCGAACTGTTAAAACCGCGACTATAACTCAGCCTTCCAGAGGCGGCTGGGCTGATACAATTTACAATCAGTCTACAGTTAACTCACACATTGCGAATAACATTAGACCTGTAACTATCCTGGCTCATGGCGGGGCTGGCAGTTTTGGCGGGTCTGAATCGCTGCCAACAAAAAACTCCGCTTCATCTCCAAGATGACCAACAAAATATGCGTCCAGTTATTGGCTTTTCCA
>NW_006800018.1:667364-815119 GCF_000485575.1 Poecilia formosa | reverse complement strand
GTCTTTGGTGTATTTATGGATCTTGGATGTTTCATCCTGGACAGTGGCTCTCACACTCACTAGTCCTCTGCCTCCTTTCTTGCGGCTCGTGTTTAGTCTCAGGGTGCTGGATTTGGGGTGGAACCTTCCATGCATGGTTAGTAGCTTCTGAGTCTTAACATCCGTGGTCTTTATCTCCTCCTTTGGCCAGTTAATTATTTATTTATTTTTATTTCTAAGAGACAGAAAAGACAATCAAGAAAGAAAAAAAATAAAATAGAATGAAACAAACTAAAGAAATAAAACGTAAAACAAATTATTATGCCCAAGTGACATGCAAATTTTATATTTTCTGTTCGAAAAGGTGCAGGCAGAAGATATATCTTACAATGTCCTGCCCCTTTCATACTTATCAATTTATAATCAATTAACTGTCAAAACATGAAAACAAGACAACTTGTTTCCATTTTACATGACATTTAAGATGTGCCATTATTTAAACATTATTTATATCATCAATAGTATTTACAGACTTTAAAACAGTCACCTTATAGGACATATTTTGCAATAAGCTCCTTTTTAATCAGTTTTTTAAGCTGGTTTATATTTCTACTTTTTGAACTCATCATTCAATCCATTCTATACATCTACTCCACACACCGATAAACAAAAACTCTGCATGGTTGTTCTAATACAGTGTTTTAAAATATCCTTCACCTCTTAAATTATAACCACCCTCTCTGTTACAAAACTTTTTCTGAATATTGGGTGGAAGTTCCTGATTTCTGACCTTCAACATGAATTGTACAGTTTTAATATTTCAGTATTCTGGGACCTTGTTGCTCAGCTTGGGTTCCCCAAGGTTCAGTTTTGGGCCCACTCCTGTTTTTACTGTACATACGCCCAATAGGTTTTATTTTAAATCGCCACAGTAATGTCTCTTACCATGTGCATGCTGGCGATATTCAAATATACTGTTCATTTCCATCCTCTGAATTTTATAAATTGACTGAACTCAGTAACTGCCTGTCAGACATCAAAATATGGCTGAATGACAACCACCTGCAGTTAAATGCAAGCAAGACGGAGACGCTTACTGTTGCTCCTGATGATAAAATTGCTGAAATCAGGAAGCATCTTAAGTTTTTAAACCCTTCAGAAGAAAATAGTCTCCGAAATCTGGGTGTTCTCTTTGACAGTTGTTTGTCTTTGGACAATCACTGCAAACTGTTAGTTCACAACTGTCCAATGTAGCTTCTAAGCCAGTTTAATGCCACCCCTCTAATTCCATACCTTTCCAGTTTTTTTAGTAAGATGTCATGATTGATGGTATCGAAGGCTTTTTTGAGATCCAGAAAATACACCAATTGCAAATTTCCTCTTATCCATACTGTATTCCTGCAGGGTATCTGATTACTGGTAAGGTGTAGCTGTTTATTGCACGGATCTTGTTCGTGCCATTGAGCTGGCTTCTCAGGACTTGCCTTATTCGTTGGAGGTATTTGGCTGTGGCTCCTTTCCTTGTGACCTCACCAAGGTTGCCATTTGCTTGTGGTATTTACCAGGTACTTGTAACTGTCCTCAATGTCTGCTGTTGTTCCGTCTGGGAGTGAGACCCCTTCTTTGCGGACGACCTTCCCTCTCTTTGTAACCATCCGACCACACTTCTCTACTCCGAATGACATCCCAATGTCAGTGCTGTAGATCCTGGTGGTGTGGATCAGTGAGTCGATGTCTCGCTCGCTCTTGGCGTGCAGCTTGATACCATCCATGTAGAGGAGGGTTAGGGTAACATGAATGGTAGCCTCATTCTTGAGTCGGTATCCGTAGCCAGTCTTGTTGGTGATTTGGCTGAGGGGGTTCAGATGCAGAACAGCAGTGGACACTTGTGCAAGTGGTTTGCAGTTTGCAGTAAATATTAAAAAAAAAAACTGCAACTGCAAACCACTTGCACAAGTGTCAATCAAATGGGGCAGAGAACAAAAACTCTGGAAAGAATCATAATTCTTTCCAGGAGACTCTCTGTCCCCACTGCTGTTCTGCATAGATCTGAACCCCCTCAGCCAAATCATCAAGAGCCATCCCGTCCTTCCAAACAGACTCCAGGATGGTGGCTCATGGGATCCTCCCGGTCAGAGCCGTCATGCACTCCCGCGACATCTGCCCCCGACCCAAAGTCGGTTAGGCACCTTCTGTGGGAGTGCAGCGCTGCTGTGGACCTGTGGACAAAGGCCGGCTCCTTGCAATTCCCATACTTGCCAGCAAAGGAGGTCCTCGACACGCAGCTAGTGCTGCACATGGTGAGCCACCGGAAAATAGCAAAAAAAGACCTCGGGGAGATGTGGCTCACCCTAGCCACCATATGGACATCTAGAAACTTGCTGGTAAGCAGGCGCAGGCAGATGCCCCCCCATGGCTGTGATCCGAATGGTGGCAAAAAAAAAAAAAAAAAAAAAAAGGTGGCACGCCAAGGACACAGCCACAAAGAAGAATCGCCTGCGCCTCTTTGGACGAAGGAGCCGGCGCTCCACAGACAGAGGTCCCAGCAGCAGCGGCCTGGCTCTCCGGGTGAGGCAGGCGGGAAGGAGCAACGGGGGGGGAAAGCCCCTCTGAGCACCATCACTGTTTGGAGGGACAGGATGGCTCCAAACTTCAATAAGCTACGGATACCAACTCAAGAATGCAGTCACCAAAAGTCTCCTCCTCTACATGGATGGCA
This sequence comes from Poecilia formosa, assembly GCF_000485575.1. Lineage (NCBI taxonomy): Eukaryota > Metazoa > Chordata > Actinopteri > Cyprinodontiformes > Poeciliidae > Poecilia > Poecilia formosa. The sequence goes on along the minus strand of NW_006800018.1, from coordinate 812,421 downwards.
TCAAGCTGTACGCCAAGAGCGAGCGAGACATCGACTCACTGATCCACACCACCAGGATCTACAGCACTGACATTGGGATGTCATTCGGACTAGAGAAGTGTGGCAGATGGTCACAAAGAGAGGGAAGGTCATCCACACAGAAGGGGTCTCACACCCAGAAGGAACAACAGCAGACATTGAGGACAGTTACAAGTACCTGGGAATACCACAAGCAAATGGCAACCTTGGTGAGGTTACAAGGATAGGAGCCACAGCCAAATGCCTCCAACGAATAAGGCAAGTCCTGAGAAGCCAGCTCAATGGCAAGAACAAGATCCATGCAATAAACAGCTACACCTTACCAGTAATCAGAGACCCTGCAGGAATAACTAGCTGGCCAAAGGAGGAGATAAAGACCACGGATGTAAAGACACTTGGAAACTACTAATCATGCATGGAGGGTTCCACCCCAAATCCAGCACTCTGACTAAACACGAGTCACAAGGAAGGTAAATAAGGCAGGTGATTCCTTGAGTTTTCTAAATTGAGGGAACCAAACCTCTTTGGAATCCTAAAGACCTTTATTGGAAATAAAGGCCCCTCTTAGAGGATTAAGAGGCAGAGCGACCACAAAGCTGATTTGTTGGATTCTGTGAAGACGTTTGCAGTCTAAAGAGGAAATCGCACCCAATTCAAGAAGAATGGGTCTAAGTGGTTCCAGCATGCAATCTCCTCCTCAGGGTGAATTGTTTGGAATTAAATGCTGAACATAAATCTTTTGTTGATAAGTTACAGGCCTTACTATGTTTAATTTTTCTTTCATGTGCTTGAATAAATAAATTTAAAAAGATTTTCTTAAAAGGATCAATCAATTAATTAATTTTATTTATAAGGGACTCTTTCATACTAAAAGCAGCTCTAAGTATCATGAAGTTGAGGTGGTGAGAGAAAACGCAGACGAAGTCCAGGGTGTAGATGAATGATGATGATGAATATTTAATGATGAGAAGCTCACAACAGTCCAGGAACTGGCAAAACGTCAGAAACTGAGGCTAAGCTCATACCGGTAGCAACAGAGCAGCTGGAACTAGAGCTAACGTCGACTCAGGAGAAACAGTTCCACTGACGACGACTAATTGTTCAGACTCTTAGGACTTAACAGTCCAACTGAGTAGACTGACTAAAGGTCAACAACAAATGACATACGACAAGTATCTGACAAAGAACAGGGACTACAGGTGGGCTTAAATACACCACAGAGAGCAATTAGGGAGACTAGACACACCTAGGAACAGTCAAGACGGCACAGAGACTCAGAAAAACCTCAAAACTAAATACACAGAAAAACACAGATCCTCACACTCAGAGCTGTACGAACAATTAGCCCTCAGGTTTCTCTGGCAAACTGTTCCACAAACAGGAGCCATAATACTGGATGGCTAAAAAATGACTAAAACTATATGATCACGTAAAAGGTTAAAATAAGACTCATAAATATAAATGTATATGTATAGAAAACAAGGAAAATGACAAAACAAACCCTAATCGATTTCTATTTGCTTTTTCTGTTTCCCTCTGTCTGAGCCTCGCGGGGCGCATCTTACCTCTGACCTCAGTTCCTCCCATCTGTCCTCCCATGGACCAGATGATGTCTTCCTACAAAACCAGCCGATGAAAATGATTGAGAAGATCTGGAGGATCAAGAAGACAAAAAAGACCTCCATCACCTGCAGGGGACAACTGTTGGTCTCCTGTGGGGCATTTGGACTGAAAACTGTGTGAGACTGAGCTTTATCAACCTCGGCTGGTCTGCTGTCCAGTATCAATATAGAAAAGCTAAACATGCTTCGGAGCTGTGAGAGAAGACGACTCTGAACTGTTGACGCTTGTTTCATCTGTGGACAACATGGACATTTCCTGAGGGACGATCTGGACAACCCAAAGATCCAACTCCAAAACCAGTTGGACTGACAGGAAGCCGGAGGAGAGAGACGGGGGAGGATTTGGCTGCAGCAACGCCGAGACCGAGTGGGGGAGAGGGGCGAGAAGGAAGGAACAACCTGAATCCACATCATCCACTGTGAAGGACAACCTGTCGGTAATGTCCATCTGGATCACAACTTTAAATCTGAAACAGCAACAGAGTGAGCAGCAAAACTTCACTCTACCAAGTATCAAGTACTTCAACTTTTGACACCAAAGAGGACAATGTCCAGAGCAACAGCTAGTTAGATGTTTCTGAAAGGCTCTCGACTCAAAGAACTATTGCTGGTCCACTGGCGAGTGACTGAAGCGCAGAGTGAAGATTTACACTTTTCTGACAGGAGGTAACAAATCCTCCTGAGCAGACAGACGATCCGTGTTCCTGCTTCTTCACTTTACCTACTGTCCAGATGGAAAATCTGCGCTTTCTTGTTGGGTTTTGAACGGACACTTAACTGTACCTTCACTGCACTAATGTAATTTTTTTCTTTTTGCGGGCTTTCCTAGAAAACACATGAAATTGGGTAGCTTAATTATGATCATTCTTAGTTGTTTGACTCCTAAGATTGTTTAAGAGGTTAGAAATTAATTCTTCTAGACAAGTCGATTTAAAATTAACTTTAATGTGTGTTAAAGACTCGTATTGTCTCTGTCTGGCAGAGCTTTCTATCCAGAATTGCTTCATGATTGATTGTTCTACGAGCTCTCTGTATTGTGCACAATTCATAAATAAACCTGATTGAGTTATTTTACCTGAACAGTGCTTGGTAAGAGTTTTTTTTCCACAACAATGGACAAAAACATTAAAGGCTCTCAAGTAAAAGGCGTGGCAGTTTTAGCTAATGTTGGACCCAGGAGCCCATGCTAACATTAGCATATTGGCCTGCAAAGACTTTTATGCGTCATCTTTTTAAAGAAAAATTAACCTGTAACCATATAAGCGAGTAGTAAAAGCATAAATATACTGAAGACGAATAACTCACCTTTAAATGTGCAAGTCCGCAAACTTTCTGGAAGCTTCCCGCACTCAGAGTAATACAAAGCGGACGAAGAGGAGAGATCAGTGACCCTTTGTAGCGGCTGTAGTCAAGGCTTCCTTAAGCCTCATTTCCATAATGTTTCTCATTGCCCCATTAGAGATAAGCAGAGGTATTGTTTTGTATTATTCTGCCAGATATGTGTGATAACGTCTTCTCTTTCTCCCCTCACCAATCCCCCGCCACCGTCCTCTATCGTCTCCTTCCGTTCAGTCCTAGGCCCTCCCACCTACCGACCTTTCCTCATTCTGACTATGATAAACACACGAGACAGAGATAAAGGGAACATCTGACAGTTTGCATCCCTCTCCACCTCTCATCCATCACATATAAATGCTTCCCTCCTCTCTGCCCCTCCAGCTCCAGCACCTCATTTGCTGGTACACCTTAGGCCTCCCTCTTTCAACCCTTCGGCGTATCCCTGCCTGCTCTGAGCCAAAGCGCGACAGCCGCGGTTTAGAAGAGTATGAGTCAGGAATAAAAACGAAGGGGATTTCAGCCATTTCTCTCTCTTGTTCTCTCACTTCTTTACGATAAGCCCACAGTCACATCGGCTAGGAGCGCTGTGGGTCACTGCTGAATGGCCTGTCAAAATCCAAATGTGAGCACCATTAGAAAGATCGTCATCGTGTATAAATTGTTCCAGTGCTATGCTAAGCCTACCTCCACTTCAGTCTTCAGTACATAGCAGCCTAATTAAATAAGATTTACCGTAAACTTCGGAGAAATGAAACACACAAAGTGAAACTTATACAGGTAGGACGTATTTATAAGAAATCTGCTGAGTTTTTATTGGAATTAAATTAAACACAGACAAATACAGATCACCGCAACTCTTTTTTGCGCATTAGTACGTTGTATGACAGACTTTATTAAATGCAGCGCAGCCGCAATGTGTCCACTGTGCACCTGAAATGATAGGATATGATTAATGCACACTAATATTACACCGTTATTACACAGCTTCAATCTCACATAGTAATCGCTGCCAACATCTATTTAGCAAAGTTTAGTAATAAAGAGTGTTATTAAACAAAAATATTTAAAAGTATAGGCACAAAAATGCCCTCAAGACAACGTATTTTGTCCTGATTAACCGCCAAACAATAACTTGTTTAACGACATTGCAGACGGCAAACTAAAGCTTATAAATATATTTACAAGCTGTCTGTCATGTAAACTAAAAACATGAGGTAATACAGCAGCTTAATGAAAGTCAAGTATGAAATAAATTAAATAAAGCTTACCGTAATTTGCGATGAAATAAAACACATGAATCGAAACTTTCACAGATAGGACGTATACGTCTTATAAATATATTTATAAGAAATCTGCTGAGTAAGCATTATGTGACGTAGCATCGATGTGCGCATGCGCACTACCACAAGGTAGGACGGATTTAAGGGTAGCACTGACAGAACACCGGCGCAGGAAATATGGCGGCCATCTTGGAGCGGTCGTCCCTCCTACTTTGCTCAAGCAAAACAGCAGAAGATGCCTCAGCACTGCGGAATATTATTGTTCGGATCGATGTGAGGGCTCGACAGACAACGTTTCACAAGTATGATGGACATATTATTGTGTATATATTGTGATTAGAATATTACTTTACTGTATTTATGTCCACCGGTGAGACACCAGCTAATATGGGCTCTTTGCACCTACGGCGTTGACGTCACATCTCCAGGAGCTAATGCGGCTCACTTTTTTCCGCTTTGAGTTACCATGACTGGTAGAAAAGACTAAGTTGTATTTCAGATGCAAAAAAGCAATACTATTAACATTGTTGTCTTCCTAATATAATGGGCTTTTAAGTTTTCATTCATTTCCAAGCGATCCTGAATTAAGAAGATGGTGGCTTGTAAATATCTGTCGCTACCAGTTGAAGCTAACGCCGCACAGCAAAGTTTGCAGTCTTCACTTCACTCCGGATCAGCCTAAAACTACCGGGGACACGGATGGTAAATAAAGGAGCCTCCCTGAGTTATTTCCATGGAATCACTTCTGTATTCAGCCTGAAAGAGCGAGTTTATGGGAACGAGAGAGCAGACCAGAGCCAGACAGCCGAGCAACTGATCCGCCTGTACATACTGCTGTAAAAACTGTCCTAGCTGAGCTCTTCACAAGAAACATGCAAAGATAATAAAACGAAATAACACGGAGACATAAAGCAACACGGTCAATTTTTTCTAAAAGCAGCAACTTTGAACCTGAACAGCTGAACCAGATCTCTGACACCAGAGCTGCGCTACTATTAAGCTATGAGGCTTGTTGAGCTCCGTCAGGCTTCGGAAGTAAAAAGCCTGAACCGTAACCGAACCCCGTTAGTCTCTGACACTAACGACAATAAACACACATAATATACTTGAAAATAAGATACATTGTCCGTTAGAATGTTTAGATACTTAAATAGCACATTTTTACAAGAACAATGTCCGAGAATATTGCCTACTAGCATAAGCTAACGTTAATGCTAGCCACAAAGTTTAAGTAAAACTCATGTCAGTGAATGTATAACGAGGCGAACATCTTAAAACCTCTCTCCAGCTTACTTGTTGGGGCTTCGGATCGATGTACAAACCTTGGCCAAGCCCTGCAAGCACCTAATGTAAATGATATTTGTATTGGATCGGAAACAATTACCCCGAACGCGGAAGCTGAGGTGCAAAGAGCCCATTAGCTACAGTGCTTGGTGCAGTGGTTCTTAACCTTTTTTGAGGTACCGAACCCCCCAGTTTCATATGCGCCTTCACCGAACCCTTCTTATCCCCCCCGCATCCCACGCCGACACACAAAATACTTTGCGGTGTTCTGATTTAGTAATGTAATTATTTTAGCTGCGTTACCACCCCCACGCCACTAGAGGCAGTAGCAACCCCAAAAAGATGCGACTAAGGAGCAGATTTAGACTATAGAATTTGGTAAAAACCATAGACATAATATAAGATTATATTACTTAAATTATGTCTATGGTAAAAACGGTGAGTCTTGCTGATCCATGCTGAGAGTGGAGCTCCTTCAATCAGTGCTCCTCCGCAGCTCTGATTGGCTAAGCAATGTAACGTGATCCTCTGCCTCAAGTGATGGCAAAGCGGGGCGTCATCACGACGGCCGCAGAGATAAAGACAAGTGTGTCTTTATCTCTGCGGCAGAGGCTCCGCCGAACCCCTGGGGTTCGATCGAACCACTGGCTTGGTGTAATACCGGGGTTCAACCCCCGTTACTACGGCTAACCGAGATTCCATAAATCTTAAATAAATAAAAAAAATATTCTCTAACATTGAATTAGATGATCTGACATAAGTGCCTAACTTAGAAATGAAACAATGTAACATATATTATAAAACTTATATTGTTATAACATTCACAAGCAAAGTTTACAAAGTGTTAAAGACTGCTATTTGTAATTCTTTCACTTTGTCAAAAGTAAGATACATCCCAAATCTTCCGTTTTTGTTTTGAAGGTTTCCTAAAGACACGATGTGAGGAAGAAGTGAGAACTATCTTTAAAGAGAGACGAATTCACTGCAGCACGGATGAATCTCCCATCAGATTTTGGACTCAATCTCAGCTGCTGAATCACTCTGAAGCTAGAACTCGTCGGTTGGAAAACAGCCGATCAATTCAATAATATATTAGGCTATGCCTGCTTATATGTATATTTATATACATAAACATGTATTTAATATATTATTCAGTATTAATAATTATTTATTTGTGTCATTATTAATCATTATTTGTGTTTGTATATTCATATAAATTTGTACTGATATTACTAAATAATTTACTAAATACATTATGAACGGTTCTGTGCTTTGTAAAATGCTCATCATACATCAGCATTACATCAATATTAGAATATTCTATTCCTATTCTATTGTTTTCCTCACTAAGAATATTTAAATATTATGAACTATGTATCAATACAATTAAATAATACAATTGTTTATAAATGTAGCTTTGATAGCTGTTTGAATAAGGTTTTCAGTAACAAAAAAATGTATGTTATGTTCGATTAAATGCACTAATATGTCATTGTGCCTGCCAAACACATAAGGCTGAGTGGAGCGGTCGACCGCTCCAAGATGGCCGCCCTAAATCTCATCAGCTACAATAGGCGAGAGCGGTCCATGAGGCGTCTATCCTTATATTATGTCTGTGGTAGAGCCGCGCACCGACCATAGTTGACTCAGAGCGGAAACAAGCAGCGGATACTATAGTTTTACTACAAACTGTACTTATTTTAACTCTTGTACTGGAATATACGTAATAAATTTCATTAGTTTAAGAAAGAGAATGAAACCAAAGTCCAAAAACATGTTGAATAAACACCAGCAGAAAGAGTTTAATTTACAGCTTTCCTTCACATGACTTTCTACGCATGCGTACTCAATCGGTAGTAACTAGGAATGTTCATGTTCAATAATCTGGGAAGCGGCTCGCGCTCGACACCTCACAGCAAAACGAGATCCGACTGTCGTGTGCTGTTCTTGACAGGAAGCAGCACGTCCATCTGCACGAGCCGCGTTCAAAAACTGAGGTAGCCAACGAGCCGCAATGAACTTCTTCGGGTTCGGTCAGACTGCGGACATCGATATAGTTCTGAATGACGCCGAGACGAGGAAGAAAGCAGAACACAACAGTGAAGACGGAAAGAAGGACAAATATTTCCTATTCTACGACGGGGAGACGGTGTCGGGAAAAGTTAACGTCACGCTTAAGTACCCGGGGAAGAGGCTGGAGCACAATGGCATCAAAGTTGAGTTTGTCGGCCAGATAGGTGAGCAGCTAGTAGGCCTGCATTTCAGTGTCCATAGACAGAAGTCACCAAAGTATTGCGTGACACAAAAAGGCTTTCAAACTATCTAAACTCACAATGCAGTTGATGAATGCATTCCACGTACAGCGATAATGGATAACTGTTTTCACTTCCTGTCAGCGCTCAACAAGTTAATCATGAAAGTGGCAGTTAAAAAGTATTGTGTCTCGTGATGTGACAACTAACTGTCATCAGCTGACGTTATCAGCCGTCGACGAGCTTTATCTGCGACCTCTGCAGGCGTCCCTCTGTTGTTGGAAACATTGTTCGTGTGCCATATGTTGGAGTAGCAAAGCATGCAGCTTTCATTTAATAGTTAATTTCACAGTAGAGCCTCAGATTCGAATCAACACGACTAAGGAATTTATTGGTTTAGACACTTTTTCACACAACAGGCTTGGAAAATTCTGTCCAAACTGGAAGCAAGTGTGGGTTGATTTATACTACACTATTAGAGATGGCAGCTTTCTTCACTTACAGACACTTGAGCAGTTTTATGTGAACTAGGAAGCAGTAAGCAGATTAAAGGAAATATTATTTTACTGCTTCTCGTTTTTTGTTTTGTTTGTCCGAATTTGAAAGATACGAAGAAAAAAACACCCATATGCATGCAGAAAAGTCAAAAGTTGCCTTGTGGGAGGATTAACTTTACGCTTAACAAAATTCGGGTTTATTGCTTAACATTAGGGACACTTTACAGGGAAGGATGGATGAGGAAGTCAGGAGAAACTGTTGAAAGTTGTTCGCCTGGTAATATAACAAACCAGCACATTACACAGTAATTAAAAAGTTCTGTGGCAAGCTCAGAGAACAACTCATTTAAAACACCACAGTTATGGGCACGTCCAGGTTGATCCTGTTCTGAGCAGCATTGTTGGTCTGATATGCACTGGCAACAACTGTATTACCAGAACAGCCAATGTTATGTTAGCAAACCATGCATTGGTTATGTAGATATCACATTTTTACACATAGCCAGCCTGTTTTACGTGAGAGGTTTCACCGTGCTAGTATGTGCCTTAAGTTTCCATAGAAGTAAATAAAGTCCTAAGCTAACAGTGAAACTGCATTTATTACACAGACCGAGGTCAGTTTATTTTTAAACTCAAACAAAGAAACATCAATGATACCCTATGTCTTCTCATATAAATATGTTTTTTCAGAACTGTACTACGACAGAGGGAACCACCATGAGTTTGTGTCTCTAGTGAAAGACTTGGCTCGGCCGGGAGAGCTGACGCAGTCTCAGACGTTTGACTTTGAGTTCGCACACGTGGAAAAACCGTACGAGTCATACACTGGTCAGAACGTCAAGTTACGGTAAGTTATGTCCTCGTATGACCTCCGTTTTGTTGCCCATCTACTGAACTAGTTGTTCGTGGTAACAGTAGGAATTATTGGAAGATGTTATCCTCAAACTGCTTGTTTGAATAATCCAGTGAAACCCGTGTTCACCTCACAGATATTGGTTGACGGTGGTGACAAAACCATCCATCTTTCTGTTGATGGTTTTGTGTGTCAAAGCTTTTTGGGACTGTGATCATTTTCTCAACCTGTGCTTAGAACCCGAATAATCCAGCTGTACTCTTTAAAGAATCTGAGAAACATCACCACTTTAAATATTTCTCCTTCCCCTCCATTGTCTATGTGGCCTGTGGTTTTCATGTCACATCAGCTCTTTGCACTTTGAAGAGTTCATTCAGCCTGACATGCACAAACCGTTCTACTAACAAGTTGCCTGTTTATTAGACTGCACTGTCAGTTGATTGTCTCCAAATCATTGGGTTTTTTCCAACATGCTCTAAGGACTGTGTTTGCTTCCAGTTACTTCCTCAAGGTAACGATAGGCCGGAGGCTCAGCGACATCACCAAGGAGCTGGACATCGTGGTTCACACACTGAGCACATACCCTGACATCAACTCCTCCATCAAGATGGAAGTGGGGATCGAGGACTGTCTGCACATAGAATTTGAGTACAACAAATCCAAGTAGGAGTTTATTTTTTTAGAAAGTTATTAAAATACACAAAATGACTACACCTTCCAGTTAAGAGTGGCATGCTCACTGAAAGCTAACGCTATTTTCTGCTTGCAGGTATCACCTAAAAGATGTGATCGTTGGGAAGATTTACTTCCTCCTGGTGAGGATTAAGATCAGACATATGGAGATCGACATCATCAGACGAGAGACCACCGGCACAGGACCCAGCGTCTACAACGAGAATGACACCATAGCCAAGTACGAGATTATGGACGGCGCTCCGGTCAGAGGTGATCTCTAAGTCCTGTCTTTCTCTTCCCGTCCAGCACTATGATTATTTCTGCAGACTCACTGCTCTGTTGTTGTTGTTTTCTGGTGCGACAGGAGAATCCATCCCCATCCGGCTGTTTCTGGCAGGCTACGAGTTGACGCCCACCATGAAAGACGTCAACAAGAAGTTTTCAGTGCGATACTTCCTCAACTTGGTTCTCATAGACGAGGAGGACAGACGCTATTTCAAACAGCAGGTGAGCAGAACGTTTTGGTCAGCAGCATGCAAAGTAAGCGCGTTACATGACTGGACAACGTATTAAGCTCCCTTTAGCTGTAGTAACTTGAAGTTGCTGTTTTCTGCATCACCTTACCAGCCTACATTGGAAGTTTTTAATAAATGAACATTTACTCAGTTAAGTATATTATAATATTTATGGGTAGGAAAATCACTTGGATTGTAAATTCCTTTGAATGGTCAGTAAAACTAGAGAACAGCTCTATATGAGTAAATGGGTAAAAGTATATTTTGATTTTAAAGAGTTGGCAATAACAGAAGTTGAGTAAAGTTTCCTCGAGCTACATAACAGCTAATGGATGAAGTTGCAGACAAATGAAGAAAATAAAGCTGATGTTTTTGTTGGATAGTTACGTGTGGTTTGGTTTCCCTGAAATTTAGCTCTGTTTTGAATGTTTTGCAACTACAATGAATCTTTGAAAAGATAAAATGATGAACTGGACAATGATGTGCAGCAACAGACTCTTGATGTCTTCTTCGCCAGTGTGTGTTAACCTCAATGCTCCAGAGTAGCTCAGTGTCAGAGCCAGAGGTGGTCACATCCCTCCTAATCAGTTTGGTCAGTTAAGTCAATTTGATGAGCACACCTTGGATGCTGCCTATTCTTTTTCATAGGAACACCTGTGAAAATAATATTTTCAACTTCAGGTAAAATTTCTCACTTTTAATGCGATTCATGCCAATTCTTTGATGCAGGAAATCATTCTGTGGAGGAAAGGTGACATAGTGAAGAAGAGCATGTCCCACCAGGCCATCATGGCTGCGCAGCGTTTCGAGGGCTCCTCCAATCCAGAGAGGTCCCACAGTCAGGGTGCTGAGAACGACAAGAGCTAAACCACAACCACTCGGGCAATTCCACTTCCTGCTGTGTCTGAGTGAACACAGCTCTGAGGTGTCAGTCCAAATGTTGAGTGAGTGAGTGAGTGAATTCCAGTGTGTGTGTGTGTGTGTGTGTGTGTGTGTGTGTGTGTGTGTGTGTGTGTGTGTGAAGGGAACAAACAGTGCCACTCTGGGCTGGAGTTGTGTTGATTTGATTTTAAGCATCTTGAAGCACTATCTACATGGAGCAGGCCACACTCAGACTGATGAATCGGCGCCAGCAACTTTCTGTCTTTCCCTGTTCCGCGTAATCAGTCTGGAAGTGGTCTGTCTGCTTTATCTCTGTGGCATCTACGACAGCAGTCGCTCAGGAGGACATCTTCCAAAGGTGCACTTCAACCTGTCACTCACAGGTGTGTTTGGGAGAGTGTTGGATGTTTATACGTGGCTAGAATATTGCACTGTGAGGAAACTGTAGTCATACAGTAGCTTTCTAAAGAGTGGCTAAGCAATAGCATTTATCACACGTCTGTGACTCTTCACAGGAACCTAACAGTGTGATAGGAACTCATTAATAGGATTATTTTTGCTGCCATCTTTTGCTTTTTTTCTGCAAACTTTGCCTGTATTTTGCAAACTTTGCTTGCTCCCAGAATCCCAAATAGGAATTAGCAGACTTCATTAACATGACAAACATTGATTATTGATTAAGATATTGTCATACATTCCAGTGCTGTTGTGAGCATTAGGCATGATTGTAAGGTACTTTTTTTTAAACTAAAAAACATTTTTAGCCAACCTTTTACATGTAGTACACATTCATCACGCTGTTATAATGGATTCTATAACAAATGGAGTTTTGGTATGTTTATAATTAGGTTGTTACGGTCACCAGTGACTTATTTCTGAGCCCAACTTTCTTATTTTGCACTATGACATCCTTCTGTTTAGTTGCTTTCTGCTCTCTGTTCTGTTTGTGACGGATGCAGTGGCAGAGGTTTATGAGCACAATTAAAAATATAACTTCTAATTATCATAACTAGAGATGCATCAATCAGATGTTTTCTGACCATTAGTGGTTTTCTTTGAGGTCTGACCTGCTGTTTTCTTAAGGAGTATAACTTGGATTCTTACAGACATGAGAGTTTTAAAGTCAAATTGTCACTAACCTCCATGTGATTTTTATTCAGCTAAAAGAATGAAGTCCAGGCGGCTGAGTTCTTAGTTCAATTGAATTCGAACAGATTTTTTTTTTACGTCGACACACGTAAGCCGATCAAGGGAAAATTGTACAATTCCGAACACGCGCCAATAGATTGGTGCATTTCTAATCAATAACATCTGGTCTCACTTCAATCTAATCACGCATAGACACTTGATTATGATCCTTTTACAATAATATCAGCGGAGAATGAAAGCTGAACAAATAACAGTGCTGTCTCTTATTTAGGGCTTCTGTTTTCTTGCTGTTTTTAATCCCACCAATTACCTTGTTGATGCTCACAATGGACATTTCACCAGTGGAACCTGAAGGTGAAATTTGCCTTCGGCGTTGATACGTGTGTCTGTGTGTGATGACCTTGAAGTGACCTCTGCCTGTTGATGGTTTGCAGGCTGAACTTTAGCCAGTTGTGTCTCTGTATAGTTTAATGCCAATCATCCAGAACACTCCCTGGGGTTTTCATGTACCTTTCTTGAACTGGTTAAGCTGCTTTGGATCATGGTTTTAAATGTAAAAGAGGGGTGGGGGAAGGACAGCTCTATTTTTAATGAGCTCTTAGATTCAATAAAAAATCCAAGAACTTTTTTCACTAATCAGTGTTTGTTTGTTCTTACACACACAAAGCGGAACTGTAAAATCCAGCACAGTAGACACAACCCTACTGGCCCTACTTCATACAACAAGTAAGCCCAAAATTACTGACATCTTTAGCAGATTAAGGTTTAAATATCAATAAGTAATATTTATATTTCCGAGTTCCAGTCTGTTAAAGATCAGATGGATGTCAAGAAGGCCTTCTGATCTCAAATACTTGGAGCTCATCACCAATCAAAAATCTTCAAAATGTCATTTTGAATATTCAGTAAGCTGCTCTGGACTCCTGTGACCCCAATGAACGTCTTTCTACTGAGATTATCTTTAATGTCTGGAAATATCTAAATGAAAAAAGAAAATGGACGTTTCAATAAAAAGGCACACAAACAATATGTGCCTAAAGGATGCTTCCGTAAATATTTAAAGATCACTAACTTTTCTTTTGATAATGCCTTATAGAAGAATAATAGCTCATACGTTTTTCAGTTTAATTTATTCATAAAGTTTTAATTCATAAGGGTAATCTCAAGTCACTGTACAGGACAAAATAAGTCCAGTTCATATCATAGTATTATGTTAGTCAAAACCTCCAATGTGTATTATCTAAATGTTATATGAAAGATAATTACAAAGTAGGTCATGAGTGTGAAATGGCAGGAAAATTAAACATACTTTTACATTTTTATTACTAATATAATAATTACATACATACCTGCCACAGTCTAAAAAATGTGTAATGTATGTGTGTATGTTGAGTCTCACAGTCAGTGTGTCACAAAACTACATTTTTCTGAAATTATCACTCCAGACATCTACCATTCTTGGAAGATCTTCCAGCTGAAAATGTTTGTATTTCCAAACTAACTCAAACTGGGATAAAAAAAAAACAAAAAAACGCATGTATGGAAAAATCTAACTTCAAATCTTACCAAGTGTATTTCATAATCAAACATTTTTTTAAGTTAAAATAACAGATTTCGTGAGACAAATCCTCAGATTTGTGTTAAATAAGCTGTTACTGATAATCTTGAAAGTAGTACGCCATTTTGTTTATCGCGTGATTTAAAATATATCATTTTAAAGGTATTAAAAGTTTGAAAGAAAAATCTTTGGATGGATTTCATACCGTGTCTTTAATATGGTAGAAGTGCAAAGCTAGCGTAGGTTTATTATTATGAATAAACCTTATTAGCGTAGAGTGTTGTACATGCTCTCACAAGAAGCACTGCTACAAAAACCTTCTGCTCTATTTCTGTTAAGATTTAAAGAATGTGGGCGGGGCAACAATCCACCTTTTGGGGTTCCATGTAACATCTGGGTTGCTCAGATTGGGGTTAGAGCCGTCTCTTGGACCCTAATAAGCTTGTTAGAGCTCCAGCTTGTTACCAGCCCTTTGGAGCGGCCTGGGCTTCTCTAAGCCTCTGCCAAGCACTCAGAAAATTAAAAGAACTGATCCGAACGAACGAGGGGAGCAAAGCTTATTCCGGCAGCAGCTCCCTCAGCTCATAATGTCATTAAGAAGATGGCTGGTGAAGCTGTGGTCAAGCTTTCAGAGAGCTGCACTATGACTGGTGCCTGAAGCAAGTCTGATGCAGTATGAATGGAACCTCTTGGACTGTTAATGTAAAAAAAAAAAAAAGTCCTAAATGGGAAGAAGAAACAATAAAAATATTTTATGTAGAAAACTGTTTCATTTGTGCATAATAACAGTGATATATCGTCTAAAGAAAAAAAAAGATCACGTAATATTATAAACAAACCCTTCGCATACAGGTCAAGACAGCCCAAGATTCTTGTTTAACCAGAATGAAAAAAAAACAGAAGCTCAAATCCTCTCACAAAAACTGAGAACCCTGACTATGACACATTTGCTGCTTCTAAAGTGCTAACACTCCATGACTCAGAGCTGACTGGGCAACTTTTCCAGAACCTCTGTGTCAGTGACGGAAACAGGGAATTAGTCTGCCTTAAAATAAAGTGCTTTTTTAAATACTCTGCTATTTTATTTGGAAGCTACTTACTGAAGTCACTTCCTAATAAGGATTTCAAATCAGATGAATTCAACGTTTTAATTTAAACTCATCATGAAAGCTTTCACTGGATGCAACGAGCTGCATGGAAATCTGCCACTAGGGGGCAGGGTTGAATCAAATTTATTTGTGCTCTAACTTGAGGATTAAGAAATCTGCGGAGACTATATTGGTATTAATGGCACTGCCGTATGCTGTTTTATCTTTTGGTACTGTTTATGACAGTTTCCCAACGCGATGACTGGAGCTTCTTCAGAGGAAACATTCACGGAACCAGATCTGAGTGTGGGAGATGAAACAGCAGGCTGGTGATTTATAGCAGCAAGCAAGTCCAGAATAATAGGAACCAAATATCACATGAAATTTTTCACATCATGGTATCCATTATAGCAGAATTCATTAAGAAGTGAAAATATAATCACAACATTTTTTGTTTGTTTTTAATTTTGTGCTATGGGCCTGAAATACCAGGATGGATGGATAGCAACAGAAATAAAAGTCACAGCTTTTGCGGTGAAATACCACTGTCTGAACTTTCTACGGGCGCATTGTTTGAGTTCAGCCCACTGATGCAGGTCTTCGTGTGAACAGGTGGGTTTATTGTTCAGCTGATGACTGGCGGAGTATAAGCTTTCAGCTCATGTTTGCCCTAGACCAGTGGTTCCCAAACTTTTTCTTCTGCGTCCCCCCAGTGGTTTCCAAACATTTTTTGCGTCTCCCCCCCCCCTATGGATTACAAATGGCTGTCTGGTTGAAACGACGCGTGGGTGGGGGGGATCGTCCATATCTGCAACATGTATGATTCATGCATTTCTATCAACACAAGCGCAGCATTTCATGCGGTATGGAAGTCACACGTTGCCACGTTCAGAGGGTCACAGGCTCATCTGGGATTAAATATTTCTAGAAGACTGGTTGGTAGAGTATGCCATATATTAATTACAACTATGAAGTACAGATATAAACTGGCACTGTTAAACTCATGTTACAAAAAACAAACAATGCGCTCAGCGCCGTTTAGACTTAATTTTCCGTTTCCCTCAAATAAGTAACGAAATGTAGACGTGTATATAAAGAGACCTTGTTTATTGTGATCAGGAATTTTTCAGAAAATGACAAAAACACCTTGCTACTAAATGTAAATTCAGAGGGTTTGGTTACATGTTCTTACTGATGCTGTTCTCCATAGTGTGAACAATGGTCACAATAGAAGATAGGAAGAAAACTGAAGATGACTAAAAAAATTATAATAATATATTCAGTATTAAATGACCTACCTGCATAAGACTAAAACTTTTCAAAAATATTTATGGATCTGGATGTTAAACTGACAGACGGATTATAGCAGAAATAATTTATAAGGGCTCCACAACAGAACTCCATCTTGAAAAGCAACTTTTAAACTGAACTGGAATCTTAATTGAGCTCTGATTCCCGTACAACTTAATTACCTGTTCCAAATGAATGTAAGGGAATAAAGGGTTCCTAACTCCTTTACTTCAAATACAGTTTTGTTGTTACAAAAATCCACTGTGTTTACCATCCAAGACGTATTTAATCTGTTATCCCGCATATGTTTTTTTGTTGTGGACCGCAAAATTTCTGCTTGTTTGAGTTCAGTGGTGCTTTCAATGAAACATAGTACATCTAAACTACTTCAGCGATTTTCAGTTGAACATTTGTGTGGTGTTTGTTTTCCCCCCATGTTTCAGAGGGGCCGTGAACGCATCGCAGAGATAGCGCCACTGCCCCCCCTGCTCTGACTGTTCCAGTCCGTGTCCACCCCGAGGTGTGCTCACCCTCTCTCTCTCCGCTGAGCTGCACAAGCCGGACTGGCTTTTAACAAGTTTTAAACTGGAACAAGCTTTGGGAGGCGACATTGCTGCGAGTTATTGAGTTTTGCTATGAATGGGATGAAACGAGGCGGAGGAGACGGCATTCGTGATTTTTTTCCTTCTCCGAATAGCGACAGTAACTGACAGAAACCGCCGCCTGTCCGCCTTGTTGTCCCAGTGGAGCCTCTTCTTCTTCTTTTTTTTTTGTTTAGGGTGAAACTAAACTCGCTGTGAATGTGAGCCGTGGCGCGCTTTTCTTTTGCCCCCCAGCCCGGAGACTTTCAGGGGAATATGCTCAGACACTTTGCGCCTGTCGTGTTTGGACTGCGCGGGGCTAAGCCGTGATGAGGAGGGAATTAAACAGCGGTGAAACGCCAGACGGAGACAGCGAAAGCTAAAGAGCTCATCATCCCACCAGCAGCGGACGGTGGTGAGCGACCGCAGCCCGGAGCGGACAATTCAAGGTACTCTGACCACATTTCTCAACACCAGCCTCCTGTCGTGTGTTTGTCGTTCCTCTCTGTGATAAAATGATGGAGAACCAGAGAGGAATTAGCTAATAATACAGTGCACGTGCGTGTCAGGGAGGAACGACCGAAGCCAGACTGGCTCGAGGGGAGGGGGTGTGGGGGCTCCGGTTTCCCCAGAAACCAGAGAGAAGGCACACCGGTCCTCCGTTCAAAGAAGAATCGATTGAACGCTAATCAGCGCTTTTCTTTTAGCACAAGTTTATACTTGTGATGGTTGCAGGTAGTATTTAATCGTTTGACCACCACAGAAAAGATTAGGTAGATATTTCACTCTAAAATCTCGACTAGTCGTTCCAAACTAGTGCCACTTGCAGAGGCGGTCGATTCTTGATGGGTTAATTATGTCTTCGATCAGGTTTTTCTTAACCGATTCTGATTAGTTTTGATGCATTTAAAGAATGGGCGGGGTTGTTAATGTTTTAATATTTGACCTGGGATAAAATAATGGGAAATCTGTGATCTCCCAGCTAGGCTAGCATCTCAAATCAACACTGCGGGAGTTCAGTGTTTCTACCTGTACAGACTCATTCAGTAAATTTGAATATTATCGAAAAGCACATTGATTTCAGGAACGTTTAATGAGTGAAACACATTCATATAGATTAATTACACTCAGATAGATGTTTGATAGCCTTTTATGATTATGAATTTCTACTTGCAGCTAATAAGACATAACATTTAAAGTAATATTACATCAGACCAATAAAAAATACAACCTTGTGCTTAATGAAAAGTATGTTAATACCTGTTTAAAGGTTATTTTCAACATATACTTTTAATCTGACAAGACATCATCATTCTAATTTACTGAATATGACTGTATACCTATCTAGAAAAGCAGGAAATTTTCCAGTTTCCCAACCCTGGTCCTCAAGGCACACTGCCCCCCATGTTTTAGATGTTTTCCTGTTTTCAACTGATTAACATGTTGAACTGCAATCAGGATCAGGTGTGTTACAGCAGGGAGACATCTGAAACATGCAGGGCGGTGTCCATCAAGGACCAGTGTTGGGGAAACACGGGTGTGGAACTCGCTGTTGTGTGTCAATACAATACCAAGGAAGAAATACAAAGGTAAGGATCTTAAAGGAGCGAGGCTTTCTACTGAGAGATAATAGGCCATTTATGAGCTATTTGAAGGTCATCATTCAAGGAGATTTCCTTTTCAGTTAAAAAAAAAATGGTGGCTAATCTTTCCAGAAGTGAACCTCCTAGCAAATTCATCCCAAGATCAAAGTGTGTAATGCTCCTAGAAATGATAATAATAATAATAATAATAATAATAATAATAATAAACACCTCAGACTCTTCATACCTCAGTTTGGATGTTGTCAAAATTCATGTTGGGACACTTGCAGGAAATCTGAAGGAGTTTGATTTATTACAGAGGGTTAAAAGAAAGCATGTCCCCTTAAGAGGAGCCATTTTCAGCTGTTCCTGTCAAATGCATTGAATCATACTACATACTAAGTTCTTCTATTTTAATTTAATCTTTCTTTACTAGATAATGACAGATAATTTAACTGCAAAAAGGGTCAGGCCATTTGCACAGCATCCACTTATAAAACCTACAAAGGGTGTACGTTCTTTCCTCTGTAGGTGTAAATAAAAACATTGCTTGGATTAGCTGAGATTATTTGCCTCCCGAGAGCTGGATCAGTCAGAAGTACCATCAGGCGCTGATCTACTGGATCAGTTTGTTGTTCTGTTTAGAAATGATTGGATGTAAAGTGTTGGATTCCAGATGAGGTTTCAGCCACATGGGCGTGTCTGAAAGCTCTTCTCTTGTTATCTGAGCCACATTTCCCATGGTCTTTTAAAACCTACACTCCCCATATTGGTTTACATTGTAACGATGCATGCATGGAAGGCTGAAATGCTTGTTTAACCACGGAGAATACACACACGCACAAGCTAGGTTTTAGGTCAATGAGTGTTTATACTCGGGCTCAACCAAAAACACTGGGTCCAAAAAAACACTTCTTCTACTGTCATTTGTTTTACCGACTCTTAAGACAGAATGCTCCCAGTTTGACTGATTAACCAGCAGAGTTGTTGCAGGGTGGTCTAATGGTCCAGTCAAAGTCCAGTCCTCAACCTGGCAGGTATTTTGAGGAGCTTTGGATAAACATGTCAACACTTAGCCCCACCTTGCCTGCTGAGCATCAGTTGCTGTGTTTCCATTTCGAGTGTGTGCCAATCTTTGTCTATTTTCTGCCAATGTTAAGTGAATTCATTTTTGTCATTTCAATTTACGCAGTTTTATGGTTAATGGAAATGCAGCTGTTGAATGAATATATCAGGGGTGCACCGATTGCAGTTTTCTGGCCGATCACCTATCTTGAAAAACCCTAACTTGCCACTTCTGGGTTTTTTTTTTTTTTTGGCCAATACAGTTTTTTGTTGTTGTTTTTGTTTTCTGAAAAGTCCCTATAAATAGGGACTTAAGTTAAATTGCAGCAGTGTGGTTGACTGATAACCGCGCAGGAGCAGACATGAACTGGTGGGCAGGTCTGTCGATCAGCCCTCTCTCACGGCAGAGAGGAAGAGGACAGTGACTGATTCTCAGACCTTTGCAGAGGTAGATAAGATTGGTTTGTTGTGCATCGGCTGATCAGAGCCAATTTATCGGTTCACCCATAGAATGTTTACCTGTCTGTGAGTGAGATTAGGTGAATGTGGCTCAAAGTGCCTTCATTGCAAAGTATGACAATAAAAGCTCTCTGCAGATTCTGTCCATTTACCGTTCAGAACTCAATGAAATTTCAACTGAATTTCTTTGACCAGCCATGAAATAGTTGTGGAAGAAACTCGTTTCTGAAGACTGGATCACAAGTTGGAGTCCTGCAATTCTTCTAATGTCATAACTACGTGGTTTCCATCGGGGTCACAGTGGGAACCATGCACTTATTTCATCCATCCTCCTCTAGTCGCTCAGAATGACTAGTTGGTTATTGTATAGACTCGTCTCTGCACCTGGAAGCCTGACATTACAGGTTATCAGCTGTTCTTCCATCAGGGTCATAGGTCAGTTCTTGGTGGAACATCTATCTGCATCAGGTTGTGTGTGTGCTTATCTGGATTTGGAGAATCATCCCCAGCTCGCCTGCGTTTGTGCAACAGCCTCCACATTCCCAGCATGTTGTTGCTTGGTGTGCGTCTCTGATCCAGCACTCTGCTCTCCAGATGAAGAAATAATGCTGCTGTTTTCTGCTTTTATTCCTGCAACTTGTTCATTCATGATGCTCCGCAGTAAACATTTACGGATCTCTGCAGGAACACTGCGGGTTAAAGTGAATAACAGTGCAGCGTGTGCGAACCTATTCTCTGAAATGTGATTCTTTGTAGCATCACTCAAAATCCGATAATCCTGTGTAATTTGACCATAGGGGCTTTGGAAATGCTGATTTTTCTGTTTTTACCTGATGGCAGATTTGTCTGTGGATTATTCCCTCTCTGTTCGCACTCAGCAGAATAATCATGTCATATAAATATGACAGCTTTTATTTGTGGACAGGTAAAGTCGCAGCACAGTGCATGGAGCTGACACGGCGTCAGAAACATAATTGGCCTTCCTTGTTCTCTGATTATTCTGATTTCTGTCGGCTTGTTTATATCGGAGATAATCAAATGATACATCTTGAAGTTTTCCGTCTCTAGGTGTCGCATCATAACTGCTTCAACATTTCAGTGTGTTTTGACATTAAAACTTGTGTTTTGAGACCTGCTGGAGAGGTGGGGCGCACCAAAACATCGGCCCCGATTTCCTTCATTGTGGGAGCTTGACGATTGGTTGATACTTGCGTAAGAAACTGATTTTATCAGATGTAATCAGCCACTGGCCCTTTTACTGAACTCAAAGTCAGTGTTGGTAACGTCTAGAGCTGAAAAAAATGTTAGTTCTCAGGGTTTTTTTCTTGTTTGCATTGAATAAAATAAAACCTAGTTCCAGTACCAGTGAGAGCTGAACAGGGAGGAGCCGACAGATTTGGATTTCTGCTGCGTCTCTGGAGTTTAGTTTGCCTAAACTTTATATAGATTTTATAAAATCCAAGGTATTGTTTTTTTTTCTCCCTACATTATACACATTTTTGGACTGTGGAAGGAATCCGGAGTGCCAGGACAGAAAGCCACCCATGCATGGAAAGAACATGCAGAAAAACCACTGGCTAGAAATGCACTGATCTGATACTAATATCTGTGTCTGTCTCAATATTGAAAATTTTTAAATATCTGCTCCGGAGGTGGAAAAAAGCAGATGGGTGCGTCCCGACACCTGGCTGGGGTTTGAACATATTTCCTCCTAAGAAAGGCAAAACTTCACCGCCAGTTCCTCAGACGTCCAGGTCTCATTGTTTTGAGTTAACTGAGAGAATAAAATGAGTCCTCTGCAGTACAACTTGCCTAATAACCACCCACAGTGTAAACGGAGCGTAGTAGTTGATCATAAATGTGACAGCTCACCTTGCCAGTCTAATTAATTCAGCATTCTGAATTTAAATCGGTGTGTGGATACACTGTCTGTGTGCAGCCTTCTGCTCTCGTCTGTGCATAAAACATTAGTACACTCAACAGTCTTTTTGTCTGCGTGCGTTTGCCAGTGACAAAGCCAGACACGACCTCTGACCCCTGCATCAGACACTGCCACATATATGTTGAGGTTAACCAGCCATTGTTATGTCTGCCTGTGTGTCCCCTTCATCCCGCCTGACGGTTATCCTGCTGCTGCCGACTCCGGAAGCGCCTCGCTCCAGTCCCACTGCGGAGTTGCGGAGATGCCGCCGCGGCATTCCCAGAAGAGATTCCATTCCTCCGTAAACAATCCTGGCATTGACGCCGCCGCCGATTAGCTGGTTGCCAGGGTATTTCCACTCCGGCCTCAGATCAGATCTGAGAAACAGGAGTTCTGTTTCAGGGTCGGTCTGGCGGCGGCTTTGTGTGAAGTCACTCTGGCGGACGTCAGGGAAACCAACGCTGTTGATCGCTGAGCTTGCTGCGTTGCGAAGACGAGTGGAAATTGAACTGGAGGTTTTCACAAGGCCGTGGAACTTCTGGAAACTGTCAGCATGGAGTTTAAATATTCCTCCCTCATGTTTTCATTCAGCAGTTTTACAGCGGTTGAAAAGTGCGTGCGCTGCCTCGGTTTGAGTTTTTCCCTTTTCATTGAATTGGATGAAAAATGTTAATGTCTCGATGCCTGGAGGGATCCTTCTTTCTTTGAACAATCAAGGGGGGGAAAAAAATCAGAGCCAAGAAGAGCCATTTCTCAACTATTAGAATAAAAGGCTTCAATAAAAACCTAATGGATGGAAACGTTAAGGACAGAGCGACGTTTAATCGGCTCATTTGCATTTTGCTAATAGTTTTCAAAAGAAGAACTGAATGATTCTTCCGGATGCTGCCCCAGATTGAGTCGTCCGAACACACACACCATGACACACAGTTCTGACCTGTGTGAATGTGTGAACACAGAAACCGGAGCAATGAAACCAGGTCACCATTTCTAATGATGATGTGCCAGCCCAGTGTGCTTCTTCTGATCAGCCGGTTTTACTCCCAACGTAAACCAGCCGGATGCGTACCTTTATAGAGACACATTTCCTGTGTCTACTGTATTGAAAAACACACGATTTGTGTCTAAAAGTAAAGAGATGCAATAGATTTTGTGGAACATGAACTCTGAAGAATGTGTCACTTTTGTGCACTTCCTTTCTGAACCGTGCAATATTTCTGTACTGCGACTTCATCTGGTTTCCTTTTTTAAACAAATATATTTTAAGAATCTGCTGATTGGTGACATTTCAGCAATAAGTGGGTAAAACATTCATATTTTGATGACAAAAACATTCTGGGTTCTATGACAGAGGGAGAATGTGGCAAATTAGTTTTTATTACTATTTTCCTGTCGATTCTAATGTTTTTGTGATTGGCTGAAATTGAAATACAAATTGTATTAAATACTTGAGAGTTTCCCGTAAATCCGAGGTGTCCAAAGTGTGGCTGACTTCGTGCGGCCCCCCAAATGACACAATTTTGTACCACAAATGCAGGTGGTCAATGAAGATGGAGACTTTTTTTATTTTGTTTAGGACAAAAATATTACCCAAATGTTGTTTAGTTTAGTTTAGTTTTGTTTTTTTCATAAAAATATCAACTAATCAATCAAATATCTAAATAATCGAGCTTTCTGGTTTCTTTTTAATTTCCAGGTACATAGGATCACAACTCTAAACAGACATTAAATCAAAGTGCGGTTCACCCATATCTGCTTTTAATTACATTATTAAAACTTAAGTGATCTAACTTATATTTTTATTGAGAGAATAGATAGTTGTTGTTTTGTTTTTTTTTGTTTGTTTTTTCAGTTTTCTTCAAGCGAGCCCAAAAGAAATTAGTAAAGTAGCTGCCAGGAAATATGCAAAACCCTTTTGAAGTTTTTGAACTGAAAAAGATTTACATTCCTTTCCAGACTTTTTCATTTGTTTAGATTTAAATATTTCATGCCAAGTTTATTGTTGAGCTGACAAAAAAAAAAAAAAAGTAAAACTTAGTGATTGGTAATTGGTTTCTGGTTGTTTTGAAGAACTGGTTTGGGTTTCCGCAGCTGGAAAAGCAGCTTGATGCCACATCTTCACTCTCATCCTGTAGATGTTTCAGGTTCTCCATTTCTTACAGGATCATAGTTCAGTAAAATGAATTAAACAGCGATGGCAGTAATTAGATGTTTATATCAGTAGGTCGGAATCTCCAGGGCTCAGCTGTGTAACCAAAGGACAGAAACGATTGATCCGTCACCATCTCCTCTGTCCGGTGTAGGGAACGGTAACACGTTTCCCTCTCAACAAACATGTAGCCGTCTCAGCTTTAGAGGTCACCTAGCGATGACATCACCACAGTCAATAATTGATACACTTGTAAAATGAGCGTGTGCAGCTGGGATGTGCTGAGCTCAGGCCAGAGCTGACCTTTGTTACACGATAGCCCCGCGGCCCTCCGTCCAGCAGACAGGAAGTAAAAGAGAAAATCAAAACGCCAAAATGAGCTTTTTGAAACTGGGATTTAAATTCTCACATGAACGCGCTTCACTAATCTCTGTTGTCCTTTTTTTTTTTTTTTTTTAATCAGGTCTTCACCCAGCTGAAAAACGTTTTTTGTCTTTAGCCAGTCATGGTGTTGTGTAGCCACGGTTTTAAATCCTAGCCTTAACTTCCCTTAATAGTACTTGGTACAGTTTTCAGTGCCATCATGGATTAGATATCAGTGCCTTGCTCCAGGTCCCAGTGGAGCCTGCTTAGTGGCCCCGTTTACAGCTGCAGGACTCTTGAGCCTCGGGGCTCTAAGCGGCCCCCAGCCTCAGGTTGTATGGCGGGTCGCGCAAACCCACATTTCTTCACCTCCATGTTGTTAATTAGGTTGATGGATGCCATGTCTGTCGTCTTGCATTAAGGTCAAACTCACCTGTCATGTCGTTGCTGAACTTCTGCCAGTCATTCTGTTTGTGCATAAAAAACTTTTTCTTGTTCTCACAGACCAGTAGTCACAATCTTTAAGTCTTCGTTGCGCTGAGCACATTCAGACTGGAGGAACACCAGCCTATCAGTGACGTGGCTTCATCCGAACAGCCAATTACAGCTGTGTTTAGCAGACTGACTCATGTGAGCAGCTGTTTAGCATTTATCTGCTCTGTGCTCTTTGTGTGTTGATCTGAATGAATGTTTTCAACTTTAAGAGTATTTGAAGTGGGAAAGCATGTTTTTCTGATGCTGTAATCTTCAAGTTTGAAGTAAATATCTTTCAGCCTCAGTAGAAAGCTATTACTTCACGTTTAAAATCTTCTATACAGATTGCTTAGTTGAAGAAAACTATGCTATTTTAGTTCTTTTCTTTTTTTCTGGAGCACATTAGATTTGCAGTAGTTTTTTTTTTTGGTAGATTTATTGTGTTTTGCAGTTTGTATAAACCGACTTTGTTTTCTGCTAAGGAATATTGGTAGTCATGTCATGGTGACTTATAGGTGAGGGAAACGGCATTCATCACAATCACATTTTAAAAATGGAAGTTGTTTTAAGAAGAGATGCACTCATGCGTCGGCGTGAGATTGAAATCAGAATGGTGATTAGCACGCCAAATATTTTGTTTTTCTCTCATAATTAAATGCATGAAATTTAATTAGCATTCAATTAGCGTTTTTGAGTTTTACAAAGATTAGGAACATGTCATTTAATGAGTTAATGCTGAGGGTCTTTTAAAATGTGTGTTTTTTATGAATTCAATACTCTTGGTCTCATTAAATAAGCTCAAGCACATTTCTCTGATATGTTTATATATATTTGAATATTCTATTAGATGTATTATCTATTGATAGTGATCATGTGTATTGTGATATGTATTGCTATTGCTTTATTGTCAAGCCCTTGGACTATTCCTTTGAAAGTTAATTTGTACTCTAGAGAATAAAGTTCCACATCCTGTAGTCTTGGCTCTGATACGATTTTATCATGTCAGCAAGATTTTTTTCCAAAGTGCATGTTATCAATAATATAGCTGTTAAAACGCTTCAGTGAGCAACAAAGATTAAGTTACAGGAAGAAACTCCCCAGTTTCTCAGTCAGAACTCTGTACCAAGAGCTTTCGCCTCTCACACCGAACACGGCCCTGTGGCCGGGCCGTATTCATCTTATCAACAGAATTAACAAGGTCACTGCTGATGGCCGGTCCTCTGAGACTGGAGACAGGAGGCTTTGGAGAGGGCATCGAATGACGAGCATAATGAGGTAGATAAAAACACAACACTGAAGGAGAATCATAATGCCCGTGCCTCACTTTGATTATAGTCTCGAGTGGAACCTGCGACATCTAAGTGGCTCCTACTGAAACCAGCCGGCATGGACTGACGTGAACTGGATTTAAACGCGCCTTCTCCAGTGACCTGGGACTTTTGTCCACTTGAGTTATGGCTGAGAAATTGCTAGTATGAGCAAAGTAGCCTTCAATTCAGTTGATGTCTAATAGCATATGACCTTTTCTTTGTACTCTGTTGGATTATACAAGACAGCCCACATGATGTTAATGTCATTTAAAGGAGGCAGAACAAACTGCTTGGTCATGGCATAAGTCTTGTTTTTGTTTTTTTTTCTTCGTCAGCTCCCAATGACTATTAAAAAAAATCCCAACTGAAGTTGCTGGGGGTAGTGATCGTATTTAAAGTCACTCCATGCAGGCTGGTTTACATTTGCAACAACTGGAAAGCTTCATGACAT
The DNA here is from genome assembly GCF_000485575.1 of Poecilia formosa. Lineage (NCBI taxonomy): Eukaryota > Metazoa > Chordata > Actinopteri > Cyprinodontiformes > Poeciliidae > Poecilia > Poecilia formosa. The sequence continues at coordinate 785,764 of NW_006800018.1, read as the reverse complement.
CATTAGAGGGTTTCCAGAATAAACCCTCTAAAGAATCTGTAGGTCGTTCAGCAGGCAGGAAAGAAGACAAGTTGCTCTATCACTTTATTGTTTGTTACAGGACATTTATAGAATTAAAATGATTGATTTGATTTGCACCACTCATGGTGGCAGAACTTTGATTCTGTTATGATAGGGATGCACCAATATACAGATTTGGGCTGATGTCAATATCCAATATTAATATTGCTGTTATGGCTCATAACTTATATATATATATATTTCTTTACACCTTACGGAAACAATTGATCAGGAATAAATGGCAACAAGATTAAAACAAATGTTGGTTGTTTATATCAACCTCGATTTATTTACCAGCAGCGTTATGTAAAATATGACTAATATTGATGTTAATGCAGATATTTTGCACATCAGTGTTCATGTGTTAGTTAAAGATGAATAGCAGAGACTGGAGGAGGAACAGACCATAACTGAGATTGAAATCAGGTTGTTCTCTCACTTGGTCATTTTGATCTAAATTACTAGTTGTATTCATAATTGCCATAAGCAATTATTTATTGTTATTCCTAGGCAAAACCAGTCTTCTACTGGCACAACAAAGCCATTTCTTCCATCGATCATACCCCCAACTCCAACGTCTCTCTGCCCAACTTTATAACCATGTGACCAGACAGAGACTTAAAGACGAAACGCGGCAAATGAGGTAGATTATCAGGATTTATCAACAACTGGATGATGCCATCCAGATCATGTTCCAGTGGAATATCTCTGCTGCTCAGAAATTGAGCTGTTGGAATGTCGTCATGGTTCTGAGAGCGTGATCCAGCAGCAATATTCAGTCAGAGGCTTCTTCAGGTTGTTTGAAAGACTGACCTCTGTCAGAGATGCTTCCTGCCCACAGCATCTCCATCCAATTGTAGCAAAAACCTTGAAGTCTAGATTACAGTAAAGTTACTCCATGGTGTTCTTTGAGCTTCTCTCTGATTGAACATACTGGGTGTGGAAATGATGGCAACCTTTTTGGAAATCCCAGAGATAAAGTGTTTCACTTCTGCGGAGACTGATATTTAAAGTTGGTAATGCTAATCATGCTAATTCTGCTAATCCCCAAAGATGGTTTAAAATGTCAATTCTGTTTTAATTTTGTTATTTTAAAAGGGTAAAACTGTTTTTCACATGGACTCTGCTCACACACACACACACACACACACACACACACACGGTGGGATGTTTCCTCTGCTCCTTGTATAAATAAGTGATGACCACTCACAGCATGAAGACTTGAAAGAAATATTTTGCAGGCTGTTAATTATAGTTCTAAAGAGAAACGTGAGTCAGCGTTGCAGGTCAAAGTTTTACTGCAGATTGTAATCGAGCCAAAAATCTCTGGGTAAAATTAGAAATTTTGAGATCAGTTTGCTTAAGTTTAATTATAAAACACGGTTCAATAGCTGTGTTGCCTGAATGCAATTAATCTCATTGAGGCTGCATGTTTTCTCCTGTGGAGAAGTGTAATTGGCAACAACATGTAACTAGTTGACTGTAGGAAATTAAGCAACCGCATCAGTCATCATCTATTGGGCCTACAGCAGCACCAAGGTCTTTCTCTGGTCTTTCAAGTCTTGTGTGTCAAAACCTCTTTCTTGCTGTGCGTGACTTGGTGAATGTTGAATGCATTCCACAGGAAAACATGCAGTTTTGGACAATGTTGTTTCTGTAAAGGATAGTCATCAGTCTTAAAGTATTTCAGTGACAACGATCCAAGTTAAATCAAATTAATGAGTGCTGTGCTGAAAGAGAGCGTCACATTGACCATCTTATGCCCGCCGTGGCTGACACAATAGCTTTTCAGTATCTTTCCATCTGTTGTGCACCGTAAATGGAGTATAATACGGATGGAAACCCACTTAAAGCCATGGAATCTCAAAGATGGTTTGCTTGATTGAGAAACCAACTTTTCTCTTGCTTTGCCTCCAGAAACTGAAGTTAACAAGCTAAAGGCCACAAGCCAGAGTTGAACTTTGGGGTTAATAGGTGTGTCTCTTGGCCAGCATATCTCTTGTAGGGTTGAGTGAGATTCACTCGATTCTCTGAGCATTTGGTCTGGCCAGTTTGAGATGATCTGAAAATGCAACTTTGTAAGTCCTCCATTTTCTGTTGGATTCAAAGCTACTTAGAAGAAGCAGAAGAAGAGGAAAAAACAGAATCGGGTCAGATTTCAAAACTGGAGACCTGCATTGGTCAGGAAAAGCTAGACTGAGAAATCTTTAGTTTTTACAGAAAAACATTCAACTGAGGAACAATGTGCTTTTCCTCTGTCGAACTGGAAGCTGTAAAACACCTCAACACCTGACAAGGGCCACCGTTCAGACTGTAACATGTTCAATTTGAAAACCATGTTATTTATCTTGTTGAAGTAATTGTACTAAAGGTGCCCCAGATTCATTCAGTCTGTGTATTTTTTTCTAGACCTCTGGGCAGGTTTAAACAAAAACAATCAGGTTTTACCAAACAAATACAGATGGATTTAGATTCACTTCATCTTACGCAGAAGCTATAGTCATGTGTCTAAAGTGTTTGCTGTTCTCTACATAACAGTTGACTATCACAGTGTGTATTCAGGCTGCGATATTAAACTTTAACACAACATCCATCTCATCTCTCTGATTTTATTTACATCCGAACTGCACCGCTAATAAATGTTTTTGTAATTGGTACTCCATTTCACTGTCGATGTGTGGTCAGCTCCATTTAAACTACAGGAAGTTGTGAAGGCTTGCGTAATGAGTTTCCTGTCGGAGTGACTCATGCTTTTGTTTGTTTAAACAGCTGCGGTGCACTCGATGATTTGCATGATGTCCTAAGCTCTACCTGGATTTGTCTCGAAATCTTATTAAACAGATTAATACGCGGTCGGCAGATGCTGTACTTCTCTCAGCTCTTATTTTTCAGGCTTTAAAAAGTTTGTGGAAATGAACCGCCTTAGGCTAACATACATATACATGGAAAATAGTCTATTTCCTTGTCTGTAGCTGACAGCCTGATGGTGTTGGACGTTTGCTGGCAGCATGCAGCCCTCGTCATTAATCAGAGCTGCAGGGGAAGTTAATGAAGCCGGCTTGTGGAGCGTCCGCATCCAGTCAGTGAACCATGAGTTGTTTCTTGCTTGTCTTTCAGTTTTAAATGCTGTCCAGGGTAACTGACAGGACAGATGCCTCATTTGGACAGAGGATTAGTTTCAGCTGAACCCACCCGCTTTTTCAGCACAACTTTCTGGGAGATTTATGTCAAAGGTGCCCTGATAAATAACTTATTTATTAGTGTGTGTCAGTGTGAGTCAGCATGCTGTGCTGTGGGCCAGATGCAGTCGTGTCCTCTCCTCTGTGACACGGCGCTGGTGCCACGCCTCAGGAGAACACTTGTCATTCACCTGGAGTTATTCCCCGGCAGGCTGTCGCAGAAAGTGCCAACGACCTTTTTTAAGTGACTGCTGAATGATTTGATTAAGGGAAAAATTCTCATTAAGAAAAATAAATTGGTAGATACTTAGGAATAGCTTATAAGAATCAAGCTGTGCTGAGAAAAATTAACATTTTTAGTTCGATAAAATTGACTTTTCTTTACATTTTTAGTAAATGTATTTAATAAACCCCAGTCTTTTTCTCTTTTTGTTGCTTATACATCACTGTGCGTTTAATTTTCAGGTGTCTGAACATGCTTTGTTCAAAAACACACCTGGTTTTTTGCCTTGATTCTTGCATGTTTGAGAAATCCTTGAATTTCCCACGGCAACCATTCAGGTGGGCAAAACGCCTGGGTGGACCGAGTGGCGCCTCAGAGGACAAAAGTCCTCAGAGCTGCAGATCCAAGGCTTTTGCCTCAGAGCATCCCTCCTCCCACACTCAACTCCTTCACACTAGCCAGCAACAATTAGCAAACACCTGGTGGAACTGTGCACCTGCTCATTGAACAAGCTTATCAATAGATAAAAACATTGCTAAAAGGGTTAATAACAGTGGTGATGTCAGGAGAACATGAGCGTCTTAAAGAAACAGAGGCCCAATTTCAAGCCATTAATTTCCAAAGTTGGATTTCTTTCTCCTGTTTGACATGCACAACATTTTTAGAACAGGAGATAACACAGTTAATTGACTGGGCTATAAAATAGCACTCTGTGTCTGGAAAATACATAATACTTTCCCTGGAAAGCGAAACTATTTTTAATTAACAATTTCCCTGGTAACTATAGAAAGTCTGCCTTTTATTTATTCTGATTTCTGCTGTGGATATATGGTATCTGTAATAAATGATTTTACCCTGGATGCTCGTTTATTATCCATAAATCTGAAATGATTTTTCACTTGGTTCTTTTTTTATATATATATTTCACAGCATCTATTTCAGTATTCATGAAACAGGAAAGCAGCTCTGCTCCTGGTAATGATGTCAACAACATGACTACTGCAAAGCCCTTTTCAGATCATACTTTGAACCTGTGATCTGCATGTACACTGTAAACACTGCACTCTGTGATGTGTGCACTTCGTAGCTCACAGAAATAAAAGTCCAGGTGAACAAGGACACGGTGGTTCAGTGTACAGAACATTCATCTGCGCCGGCTCATTGCTGACATTTTTTACTCGTCCTTAGCTTTGCCACAACTGAAGCAGACAACACAGATTCATGTCCGACTTGATGTCTCTTCTTTATTGAAGGGTATTAGTTGTGCAGATCTGCTTTTATTATAAGTTTGGGTCAGTATGAGATTCTGCAATATCACAAGATTAACAACAAATCTAAAGTAAAAATTAATAAGATGGCAAAAACAAACGGCTTGTCAAATCCAGTGTTTGAGCATCATTATCTAAACCTTTAGTCTTCAAACTGGAACTGTCTTTGCTTTTTATGCGTTAAATATTTCAAAGTGGCTAAATGGTTTCTACCTGTAAATGTAAGGGAAACTTAACAGGTTCGTATCAGGAAGTGGACCAGCGGTGCAGTACTTCTGGATCCATACAGTAATGACTAAGTTGTGAGTCTATTTATGTGATGCTAGTCTATTTTAAAGGTTTTATTGTTTTATTGTCCAGCATAACTCTTGTATTTTCATCAGCTCAGATAAAATGGCTTCACATAAATGGTGTTTGTGCCCAGCAGTGATTGGGGGGATTTAGTGGTCACTGTTGATGCTTCACACAGTGGATTGCAGTTTTCTGGCTGGTCATTAAAAAGCCTGACCTGCCGTTTCTGTTTATGGCTGGTACTGATTTTTTTTATTTTTATTTCTTTTGTCTGAAAAATGTTGCTGTATATAGAAGGAAAGTCACTGAGTTGGTAACAGCGGAATGGCTATTAACTGCAAACATGCAGACATGCAGGCTCTGTCTCTCATGGCAAAGGAAAAGAGAGCAGTGGTTGATTTTTAGACCTTGGCTGAGGTGAATAAGATCTGCTTCAGCTGATCACCAATCTCCCAGAACTGAGGAGAGTTCTGTCAGTGGTCAAGCATGTGGTCGGTTGCTGGTAGCGTTACGTCTTCTGCTACCGTTGAGGTTATTCGGTCTTGTTCATAAAATTCTCAGCTTTATATTAAGAGACCCGTACCAGCTCATAAAACCAGCTGTTGTGACTAAAGGGCCATTCACACCAAGAACAATGACTGTTACAATAAAATGATAATGACGGGAGCATTCAAACAGTTGAGCGCCAGGCTTTTGTAAGCAGTGATGGCAGCATCCTCTGCATGCTTCAGCTGTGCTGAGGCCTATAAAATGAGATTTAATGAGCATCTACTGCTGTTTGGTTGCACAGAGAAGGAGAAAAAAGTGGAGCGGGCCTCTTGAAAACTCATGCTGTGTAGGCTGACTGGAAATACAAATCAAACCATTAGTATCTCACATAGTACTTGGTGTTTCCACAAGCAGTAAATTGTTTTTAAGGTTTTACAAGAACTAGGATTATTATTTTTTGGCCTCAAACTTAAAAAGGAAGAGCAGCACCAATCAGAGTCTGACAGCCAATATCCACGGGCAAACACTCCCACGTCTGCCAGTTTGTCAGAGGCTGCTCAAAGGTTTTTACAAGTTTTTGTTATAGTCTTGGTATGGTGCAATAACTGATTGAAAAATTGGGAGGTTTGGGTTTGTGGCCAGGCTGAAACTTAGTTTCAGTCTCCAGCTGATTTTTTATTCAGTGCATTTCTTCTATTCACATGTACAACTTCATCATCTTTGGTGTTTTACTCTGTAAACCACTTCATTCTGATTCCCCAAAATCATTTTCTGCTGTGGGTGATACTGACTGGTTCTGTTGGGGTCACTAGGCCAGTCCACCAGCAGTCCACCGTGTTTTTGCGCAGACACAAAATGAATTAATTTTGAGTGTGTGAGATGTAAATGCATATGCCTCACTGTGATCAGTTTCACTGCTCACCAACCTCTAAAACTCATAACTCAGCCTTTATAGTGGCGCGCTTAGAGGTTCGCATTGACTGCACACAAGCCCAGTTTTGTTAGGCAGTGAGAAACCCCATTTCTCTTTATGAGAACAAATCCCACATTCTTTTTGTTTTATTTTTCTAGAATGACATAGTTCTCATTGAAATGTTCACCTTTTCTTCTCTGGATGATTTAGTTTCCAGATGTCCCAGGTAATGAGGAGGATTCATCAGGGAAAATAATTGTGCACCGGTCTTCTGCTGTCTATCCTTGTGCTTGATAATTTGTTTTTAATCTGTAGGCGAACTTTGTGATTTATGCATTGCAAATTATGAGAAGGATTTGTGCGTTTTGAAGATGCATTCCAATACAAGACTCATCTGCACAACAATGAAGCCGTTAGCAGATGAGTTCAAGGTTGCTACCAGTGTTGATGCTGTACAGAGTGGGGTTAGACACAACTAGAGGAATGTTGAGTAGCTCCAGCCTCATTAAACACAACTCAGGGTGTCATTGTAAATGTCAGGGTCTCACAGAGCCATGGTCGAGCTGCAAGTAGAAATAAATTCAGGTGATTCCCCCACAATAGCCACAGAGGAGGGTTTCATCCAGCTTAAACTGATAAATGTGCCTGCGAACATTTTCCTCAAAATGATTTATGAATAAGAATGAGGAGAAAATACTCTGACATGAGGAGCTATTACCAGCTATCCCTCCATTGTACTGCATACTGATCCAGGCAGGCTGCTCTCACAGCGTTCCAATAAAATATAATTGCCTGTCCGACTGGAATGATTGATGACTTAAAGGAGGAGATGGGAGGGTTGTTGGTCTATGGCAGATATTTAAAAAGTCTCTTTGGATTGCAAAGTATATCTAACTGGTCTGCACTGCCCATAAATGAATGAAAACAGAGATGGGATTGTAGCTAGGCCTGTCACGATAACAAATTTTGCTGGACGATTAATTGTCTAAAAAATTATTGTGATAAACGATAATATTGATTCAAGACCTTTTGACACTGATTTAATGGAAATGACTAATAATACATGTGATTTCCTGCCATAGATGGATGCACTTTATTTTCAAAAGAACACATAACACTGGAACTGATCAACTAAATAACCAAAACAACCAAAAATAAAATGGATTCTCAGTCTCCATTAACAAAAAACGTACTTGAATAAAAACTAAGCAACATAAAGCCAAAGTGGAAATAAATACAGTATTCAACCAAAAGAGTGCAGATTATGAAGTCTGTATACGATATTGCCCTTCAGTAATCACGAGATTTAAATAGAGAAGATGGGCACATCCGACTACCTAATGCAGTAGTTCATACTACTCGATTTTTTGTCCCTATTTTTTCCTTATCACAATCTTAGATTGTTGGCTGATCTAAGATTCTTGCTGGTGATTCCATAACCGATCATCTTGCAGTGTGTGGTGTGTTATGGTAGATCGTCGTGGCCGCTCCGATCTAAATCAGGGTTTTTTCCCCGACTGGGAGCTTAACGCTGAATGTGACGGGTAGCCAATCAGAGAGCGCGGATTGTCCTCCGTGATTTCTGAGGGGAAATTATGGAGGAGAATCCCAAACAGCTGACACGGCGCAACCCGAAGTCCAGCGGACATTGGAGATGATATGTGGAAACAACATTAATGTTTATTCAACATTTCGTGCAAAGAATATAGAAATGACAAGGGGAGGAACTGGAGCCAAATTGCTACCGCAGTTGATAAACCCGGTAACTTTTCAACTGTTCTTCGTTAACGTGAAATAGGTTATAATGATTTTCATTCAGTCAGGACTTTACGCTGACTCTAGCCACATACATCACAGGTAGATTCTAGTAATTCATTGATTAATGCCTGATTTTAAAATTAGTTAACTGGATTTGTAGCCATTATTTTGTGCCCAGGTGGCTGGACAACACACGGCACGACGAACCCGATCGAACCGTTATACCTAGGATTTCTGTCGGCTAATGTGTCTCTCAGGTTTTGAAAATGGGCCGACAGACGGCCGACAACTGGTGTAGTGTGCCCTGGACATTACACTAAGGAAAAAGGAAGGGAGGGTCAGTGCAGAGCACCGGAGTTGAGCCTTTTTTCATTCAGTGTCATCAACAGAAAGAAAAAAAAAAAAAAGGCAAGAAGAGACGATAAAGCCGATAATTAAAATGAGGTGGATAGGTTTAATTTATCGTGCGATTAATTGATTTATCGTTTATCAGGACAGGCCTAATTGTAGCAGTATGAAAGTTGACACTAGAGGTACGTCACTTCCACTTTTCTGACCTATCTTTAAGAAGCCCAACCTGCTGATTTTGATTTTGGCCAATACTGATGTTTTTGCCTGAAACGTTGATAAATTTAGCGTTAAAGTCACTAAGTTGGGAGCAGTGGGATGACAATTGCTGGCGTGACCCCTGGTGGATTTGACATTTAACTCAAAGTGGGATTTAACGTATTGATACTTGCGAATGAAAAACCGATACTTTCTGAGGAAAAAAATATAGATAAATATCGTAGAGTTGATCAAATTACACAGCCCTAGTATTTTCCCAGTTCACCAGAGAGTCTCTCTAACCTGTCATTTCTATTACTGGTACTGTCTATGTATAAAAAACCTATAATAAATAAACAAACAATGCTTAGCCTGGAGGGGGTGCAAGCAAAGCCTGATGACCCACCAGGCTTATGATGCACTTGGGGGAAACCCTGCAGTTTTCAACATGTCATATACGTTTTCTTTTCTAATAGCGTCTTAGATGTTAGTGAATCTCAACAGATGACTTTTAGGCAAGAATATCTTCATATTGACAGTTTTGATCCAAAACCAAGAATTCCCTAAGCACACACACTCCCACCCTCTGTATCAAACCAATGGGAGGAATCTATTTCTGGTTATCAGTTTTGAGCTGGAATCCACTGTTCTGTTGCAATATGTTGCTTTATTTGCTGTAGAATGAACTTGTGCACAGAGTTGAGCTCACTGAACGTTGCCTCGTCATTATGAATCACTGACCTAAAAAATAAAGTTCAGCTTGTAGGCTTCTGTATGTCATTGTCAGGCTTTAGCCATAAAATCAGCAAAACCTCTGCATAGTTAGAACCTCATGACTTCACTTAAAACTAGGGCTGCACATTTGAAAACAAGATAGCTTCGTCAGATAAAGTGAATGTGGCAAAGAAAGCAACTGTATTTCATTGAACACAGTGGGGAAGCTGCTGTGTGGGTTAATGCCTTTCAGTTTGGGGTTCTGCTATCCATGGAGACCCAAGCTCTCGCTAAGACTTCCAGAAATGATGCAGAAAGAAGCGGGAGAGTGAATGCTGTTGCTAGGTCCTTCAGGAACTGCTTGACAAGTGCCCAGGTTGACGTCACCGGCTGATTTGCACATCAATATGTCGAGGCGGAGAGGCTGCGCTCAACACTTGTTTTTCAGTCGGATTGTTGCCAAGTTCAGTCCAAAGATCTCTGACTTTGTTCCCACCAAGGATGAGCAGCACTGGCTGATATAGCTGGTTAGATTACCAAATTTGGACATGAGTGTTTGTGATAGATGCATTCACGAGGTATTTGCTTGCTATGCCACACTGTGAGCAACATATTAATAGGTTTGGTGTCTCTTTCTCCCATGCTATTCACAGAAAGCTGGAGTAACATTTTAAACAAACCTTAATTGGGTTTTCTGTGGAGGACAACCCCTCTCTGCCCCCCTTTGGGCTTCAAGAACAGATTACTGTAATTATCACAATACAGGCATGCTCCAAATTTAGCCACAGCTAACTTAACTAAGCAGATGTTGCTTCTGATTACTCAGCTGCTGTCTATTCAATGAGTAGCAGGATAAACAAGGCATGGCTGGGATTGGGAGAGTTGCATCTAAGGCAGCCTGGTGTCTGATGTAATGATTGTAAGTGAGAATAGGTGTATAATTAAATAATGCAGTATTGTACAACAGTCTTGCTCCTGTTAGTTTGTGTATTTTTTTGCAAGAATATGTAACAGATGTTCTAAAAGTATAGAAATAGCACATCTGAGTATCTGTTCCTGCTTCAGTATTGCTGATTTTCAAGAGGTTTTTTATTATTCATGCAGTAGATTCAACCCATGTATTTAGGTGGAATGCAAGCATGTACAAAGAAGCTAACTTTTGTTTTAGAGAATATACTTGTGACTCCTACTAAATAAAACTTTTTAGGAAAGCCTGACTTTTATTGCTGTGAACTACTGCTGTTACTGTTGCGGCTGTGGACTGTATCAGCTTAGCTCTAAATCTGTCACCAGAATACTGCTGTGTGCTTGTAGGGTTTTGAATTAATTGCTGCTGAGCATAAACATTCAACCATATGCTGCCATAGATTTAAGGAAAGTACTCGCTCACTTCTGATGTTTTAATGGTCCAGTTGTCTCTGCCAGTTCCTGAACTTATTTTCTATCTAATCATGCATTCTTCGGGGTTCCCATCGAGGGGTTACGAGGCACCCCACCAGGCTAAAGCCAGGTTTATAGTTCATGCATTGAACTGGGCGTGAGTTCGTATGCACCAGTAACACCATCCAGACCAGTGTAACTTGCTTGGAAATATCAAAACAAATCTTTTTCAGTGTTTTTTTAAAATGTAATTTTATTTCATTTTTCCAGCATCAATTATAAATTTTTTTCTCTGTCTGCTTTGCTCACATCAAAGCCACAAAATTATTCTTAAACTCAGAGAATAACAATAATAAGATGTGAATCATCTTAACTTTGAACAACTGTCACTTAAATGTGTGTTTTGTTTTAAACTGACTGAAAATTATTGGGTTCTGTTGGCGTACATTTTACACCACTTACTTATTCAGAAATGAGCTTAGGACACAAAGTAGAAGAAACAGAGTTGTGTGCAGGCTTCTATCAAACCCTAAAATTACAGCCTTGTCTCACTTAACACTGTTAAGTGAGACAAGGCTGTAAATATATCACCCCAGCGTCTCCTCTGCTGTGCTGCCATTGTGATGACGGGGAGGATTTTTCCCTCGCGTGTCAAGACTTTTCAGTCCTGGCTTTTAATCTCCTCCGAGATGAGCTGAGGCTGTGTCCTTTCACAAGGTCGGCCATTTTCTGTGTTTTCTGCTGCATCAGGTGATCGTGGGAAGCTCGGCCTGCTTTCTGCCGCACGCTCTGCGCACACGTAGACACACACCTTCGGTCCCGACTAAGTCGCACACCTTATTCCCTGTACACAAAAGGTGCATGTATTTCCATGCATTCTACTCACGCAGGCGGACACTGACGCGATAAAAAACATGGAGTTATGTCAGTGCGAGTTTGGTGTGTGTGTGTGTTCTCAGAGTAGCAGTCGAGAGCTACTCTTAGCTTATGTTTCAAACCTTTCTAAACAAATGAAGTGCCATCTTGTGCAGGTTTGGTGGGACTGGAATTAATCACAGCAAAGATGATGCCTTCATTTGCCTTCAGTGCCCTCAGGGAGGGAACTGCTCCCTGACTGCCCATATTTCTACAGTAAGTGTACGTGTCGGCTGCTTTTTTAGCAGAGAACCCAGAGGATTATGTGTGCAGGAAGTCTGCCTCAGATGTAGAAGCAGCTGCTTCAATGGGGCTTGTGAAGATCCCCTCCCTTCTTTCTCTCCTTTTGGTGTCTCTCCTGTAGGATTACTTAATCTGCCTGGATGAACACATTGTTGTTTTGGGTCATTTCTCCTGCCTTGCTTTTGACTGTTTGACCTGGAGGAGGTCATGTTATTTGTGGTGTCGCAGCAGATATTCCAGGGAAGGTCTGATTCCAGGCACAGGGATGATGAGAGATGGAGGAAAGATGACCACATCCTCCTGTTTAAGCCAAGTGACTCGGACTTAATTCAGTTAATAATTGTGTGAAAATAGTGCTTACTTGTGGTAAAAAGAGTAGGCTGCAGGTGAGCCTGAGTTTATTTGAGTTCCAGAAATGGACAGGATTTTACAAGTTTTAAACACTTGAAGCATTGTAGTGGTTCTGACAAACAATGTGTTGCACCTTAGAGTTCAGCCGGTATAATTTTTTTTTCTTGTTAGTTATTTATATTTAAATTGGGGCTCCTATTGTTCCTCACCAGATATATGTATTGAGTTCAACTGATAAGATTAGTTTTCCCGTCTCCCGATTTCTTTAATAACGTTTCTATTATTTGTGTTTGTGAAGTTACAGTAAGTCGAGCCGATTTGAGGTGGATACTTAATTTGGCCAGTTTTTATCATTTTAAGAAATATAGCTAGATTATTTTTTTCTCTCTGTTTTTTTAGCCTTCCTGTTTTGTTCAGTTATATTTCTTAGAATCACATTGGATGTCTCAACCTGAATGATGGGTAAAAATGTTTTACTAATACAAAAAAGGAAATTAACTCCTTTTCAGGCTTCTTGTCATCACTTTTAAATGCCTCACACATACTGAAAATGTATACTTTTATAGTATCTAGCTTTTTTAAACACAGACATAAATATATTAAATTATAAAGATACAGATGCAGATATTAATCTTGGATTGGTGCATCTCTACTTCTGTCACACATTCTGAGCTGCTGTAAGAACTTAATGTGTGTCAACCAATAATATTTATTGTGGTTTAAAACTCTGGCAGGATGTTCCACAGCTGTCAGCTTTTTAGGAGTGATTTTCAGCTCCTTTACTATGACTGCACCTGCTTCCAGAGTCAGTATTCGGATCCATGTGAACACTAAAGCAAATTTAGATCTGTTATCACTTGTTACTGCTTAACAAACACTCTAAGCCTGGCGGTGCTGAAGGAGACTTGTCTCGTCTCTCATCTCCATCAGCCGGGAGCTGACTGGGACAAACACGGAGCCTTCTTAATTGAAGAAAAGTCAGTCCAAACAGTGACTGCTTCATGGGATTGAATATGGCATGGAATAAACTTCACATCTTTTGAAGCTCAAACAACTTTATGCTTTGTTTTTACTCAGAAAATCTGTCCGGCGGTGACTCAGAAAGTTGCTAAGTGTCCCGTTTACAGAATTAAAATGGTCTTGGGTCATTCTTTCTTTCATTCAGATAAATGTCTGAAAACCTGGGGATCATCCTAGTCTGGTACTTTCTCAAGGTTTAGGAACATTGACTTGTAGAGCTGAATCACTAAGATGGAGCTAACTTGAGCTGGGCGATGGCGCAGCAGAGAGTCGATTCTTTTATACTTCCAGTGACATTGTCACTACAAAAACTTTAACTCTGGGTTTCCTTCTTCTTCTCTTGTGTAAAACTTTTGAAGTGTTCAGTTTTGGGAAACGAGTAGTTGAGAGGTCTCATTGTTTCCTGAGAGGAAACTTGATCGTAAAGGTATAAATAAGTAAAGATGCACCGATACGGTTTCTCATTAGTGATCATTAATTATTCATATAAGAGAAGAGTAAACGCAGCATGTGTGAGAGCTTTTGCTATAAAACTATAACGGTCACTTTTTACTAGTTTATAGCGAAGACCAACTGATTTAAATTTGACTTTTTGTATAAAATATGTTTGAGGTGAAAATTTTACATCCAAAGGGCCACAGTGTGAAAGACTGAAGCATTTACTTCATGTCTTCCATGTTGGGGAGGAATTTTGACATTTAACAGTTCTCTGGCTGACAGCGGCACAATCTGCTGTTTTTCTTTGGCCTGCAGGTGGAACAGTGTAGTCATTTCTAATGTTTGTCTTGCTTCAAAATATTTCAGCTCAGTTGTGTATGCTGCCTGTTTCTCGTCAGTCTTTTTTTTTTCTTTTTTAAAACGACTTTGTTTACCCTCATCTGTCCTGCTGCCCCAATTACAACCATCCAAGTTCTGCCTTCTGCATTCCTAAGAACGAGGTTATAAATAAACTTCAAGATAAGTTTTGACATTCATTAAACATTTAAAATCATTGATGTTGGCATTTCAAAGCCCCCAAAAATAGATTTATCCCTCACCTCTAGTTGAAAGCTTAAAAGTATAAAACTGAGCAACTTTGTTGGAATAGATTCTGACTTCCTGGTATCTGCTGAAAGTCTCACTCTCTCGCTCTGTCTTGCAGCCAGAATTAAACATGTTGAAAATGCTGTCCATTTAATAACTTCTCTGTGCTTCCTTCAACTTCATCTTTAAAAGCACCACAGTGAAACTTAAAGTGGCCAACTCTGAGTATGCGTCTGTTTGTATCAACTTCAGCTCCAAAAACATTGTTGTCAGAGCAACCTGGCAACCTTAGTTCTTTCACTGACAGGAAAAATATGAGATTTTCCAATTTTCTACCTTGTTTTTCACCAGTCAAGCAGAAAGTGTGCTTACGAAAGGATTCCCTCCTGCATCGTTAGTAATGTGCATTTCCTCCACGATTTTGCAATTGTTTTTGTGATTTTTTTTATTTATATTTTTTGGCAATCAAAATCACTGATTTTGAGGTGCTACTTTAGAAGTTTACAATCATTTTTTCTCATTAAATCACGTTATTGCAAGGCCTGTAGAATAATTTGCCCCTACTGTCATGCAAAACAGAGGGAAACCACTTTTCTCGGTTCGTTTTTTTGTGCTTATTTAACAGTGAATATAATTTCACTCATCATACTGATCTGGGACTATAACTTCACCTGAAGTAAGGGGCAGGAAGAACAACTGCCACCTGCAGGTGGGAGCTAGCAGTCACTTAAACCCGGTGTTTTTGAGCAATTCTATGGAAATTTTGCAGTAAACTTAATTTTTCATTGGTGCAGAAAAGTTTTTCTGGGTATGTGGGTATTTATGTGAACTTACACAACTGCGGAAGGGCGAGAAACTTTAACGGATGTGTCCAAGTATTGTTATATGTTTGGTCTTGAACTTCAGTTTAATTCATATGAATTAAACTAAATACTTGCTAAAATATTTAGTACTTTGGTAGCTAAAGTACTTTAGTTGCTTATGATGCAACTAAAGTACATTTGAAAGCTTGTCGCAGTAAGCAATTAATCACATGATAAATGAAAATGAGCTTGATAATTTCTGCTCTGATGATGAATAGTTTTCTAAAGGCAGTTTTGTTTACACAGACTTCATAATCCATTTTATTTTTGGTTTCAGTGGGGTGAGGTTTTTATTTCCATTTTCTCCCTTGTTTTTGGTTGTTGTGTTTTAGTTTTGATATTTAAATTTCTTCCCATTTCAGGGCAAATTTGCATTATTGTGCCATTATTTTACTTGAAAATGGTCTCAAAATGACAATATTATCGTTTATCGCAATAACTTGTGGGACAATTTACCGTCCGGTAAAATCAGTTATTGTGACAGGCTTCAGCATGTAGATTCTGTAATTAATGCCAGCTGTCTGATGTAGTGCAGTCGTAGCTCTGTTGTTACCTTGACGGTGAAGAGCCTGTTCATTCCAGTCTGGGCTGGGAAGGGAACTTGAGAGCAGAGGATGGCAGCGTGGCCCGTGTTGGCGTTCAACTGTTGATTCACACATGGTGTGTGTGCCAGAGCCTCCATGTGTTTACACTGTGCCGAAATCCTGCTCATGATTTTCATGATTATTTCTCTTCCTCCTTACCCCCCTCCTCTCTCTTTTCATGTTCTCCTCATTTTTCTCTACGACACTCATCATTCCCTCAGCTCTGCGTCCCCTCTGATTCCTCCCACACTTTTCTCCTCCCCCCCACCCCTCGATCCCCTTGTTGTCATCTCTCTTGCCTCTACATGTGATTCCTTCTGTCTCATTTGTCTTTTGCCTTCCTGATCTACCTCTTCACATCCTCTCCCTCTCTCTCCTGCTCGTCCTTTCCTCCCTCCCTCACTCCCTCTCTCTCCTCTGGCAGGCTGCTCATTGCGGTGAGTCAGTATCATGGAGGCAGGCAGCGGGGCTGCCGCAGCGGTGGGGAGTGCAGCACTGGGACTGCTGGGAGCCACAGCCACGTCCAGCCATGACATCCTGGACAGGTAAGCGGCTGGCACACACCCTCAACGTTAACTCTATGGATTGTGTGTGTGTGTGTGTGTGAGAGAGAGAGAGGTAAAGGACCACACCTCAGGTACGGTTTTAGTGAGCATGCTAGTTTGTTTATAGTTATTGAAGGAGTGAGTGTTTGAGGTTTTAATGTGTGTGTCCGTTTTTGTCATGACTCCATGTTCCCTGGGTAAATAGCTTGCTTTATGACAGTTCAAAGATTTGGTGTGTATGTTGGTGTGTGTGTGGGTCCACATGTGTATGTTGATGGGATGGTGAGTTCCTCAAGGAGAAATGACACCAAGGTATGCGCAAGCAGGGGAGAGAGGGGAAGGGGGGAGGCATCGATGTACAGCCGTGCCTCACTGCGAGAGCTGAGCTGATAGGGTGAGTTTGCACAGTCACCACCCCACCCTGTATAAAGTTTGCCTCCCCCCACCTCCCCACCCCATCCACGACTCTACTCCCAAACGGAGCCTATCAGCCCCCATAGCAACTGGGAGACGGCGGTCCCTAATGGTCTCTGCTGGAAGCCTCCATTCACATCTCCAGCAGCCCCGGTCATTCAGCTCCACCAACACCATGCAGCTTTCAGCCAATTACGTCATCGTTCCAGCTGCACGCCCACACCAGCACGCTTGTGCAGTGTCATTACACACACACACACACACACACACACACACACACACACACACACACACACCCTCAACAATTCGTTAAACGCCAACAAACACACACATGCACCTGCATCTAAAATCCTGCTTCTAATGCTGGAGGCTGTTTTACCATAAACACTCACAACATTCCGGCACATGGCGGCTTGTCTTAGCAGTCAGCAGGTGCTGTGGGGGATGTCACTTATTTCCTCCACATCACAGTTGTTAATCTTCGTTGGGCTAATCTCAAGCACTTCCTGGGAATCTCTTCTGGCGCGTTGAGCGGTGAGACAGACCTTAAGGCGGTGACGTGTTCAGCTTCCTGTTTGCCTCGCTGCTGTGGTCACTGTCATTAAATGATTTGTATCTCTGAGTTTTAAACCTGTTTTAGGTGAAACGGTCAACCGTGTTCTGTGCCTTGCAAAAGTTTTCAAACCCTTGCACTTTAGCACATTGTGACATTACTTAGCACATTGTGACATTACAAACTACTGAGTATTTTGTCAGATTTTATGTGACCAACACAAAGTAGCACATAAGTGTTAAGTTGAAGAAAATTAGGCATGCTTTTCAGTTAAAGTAAAACAAATCTAATAACTGAGGATGAGTTTTGTTTTCAGTCCTGTTGAGTGAATATTTTGTAGAGCCACGTTTAGCTGCGGCTCTTTAGGGGTTTGTCTCTACAGGCTGTCTTCGTAAAACACTGACATGTCAGTCAGATTGAATGGAAAGTATCTGTAAGCAGCAGCTTTCAAGAATGTGCACAGAATCTCGATTGTTTTTAGGTCTGGACTTTGACTGGGCCGTTCCAATACACAAATTTGCTTTGATCTAAAGCATTGTGCTGTAGCTTTGATGTTAAGGGTGGTGGTCCTGCTGGAAGGTGAACCTCCATCCCAGCCTCAAGTAAGGATGCACTGATAAAACGGCTCCAATTTCCTTACTTTGGGTGATACTTGAATGATCCACTGATCTTATCTGCCTCTGCAAAGGTCTGAAAATCAGCTACTGTCTCCTTCTGCTCTGCAGTGAGACAGAGCTGACGGACAGACCGGTCCACCAGCTCACGTCTACCAACTCAGCAACTTGTCACTAGGAGTAGACGATATGAAGCTAAACTTTTACCACAATATTTTGGGGTACTATTGTGATAATGAAAAAAGTAACAATCAGAATTATTTACTGCTCCTTTTTTAGGTGTGGCAGTGACTGCATGACGCAGCAACCATAGCCCCACAAACACAAATAGTTGGATTTTAAGCCATTTGTAATATGCTTCCTAAGGACACCGTTCACATAAAGTGTGATATTTGTTACTTTAGGGACTTTTTTGTAGCCTTTTCCTCCAGTCCTGCTAAGGCAGCTTGATGGTGGTTATTTCTCTGCTGGATTAACATGTTATGTGTTTTTTTGTTTTTCTAGAGCTAGGGATAACCATCAAATCTACTCAGGCCCTCCACCTGCCCTCAGTCCATCTCCGCTCCTGAACTAGGTCTAAATCCTGCTCTGGGGTTACCATGGCAGCAGCAGCTTAGCATATATTAGACAGCGGTCCAACATGGCAACTGACGACAGTGTGGAGGACAAAAAAAAAAAAAAGAGAAAGAGAAAGGCAGGGCGTTTTGCCAAGGCTAGTGATTTATAAAATTTGTCCGAGAAATCCTGCTGGGTGAGGCTGGATCAGAGGATCAGCAGCTTGGGATCAGGAGGGGGGAGAGAGGAAGGGACGGGTTCCCCGAGATGACACCGAGAAATGGAGCTAAAAAGCTTTAGAGCTGCATTTTGTCTAGTGACTCTCTAATCCTGCTCGTTAGATGATTAATGCAGAAACAAATTCTGCATGAGGGTTAGGGTTATATGATATGTTAAAAACCACACTTTTCATTCCCTATTCATGTACATGCTCTGACTGTTGAATGTAATATGAGCATGTAATATTTTCTATGCGGTCTACATTAGGCATCCCTTTTTACACAGTGATGTACTCAAGTTCACACACTGCAAACTTTAATGGACACAAAACGTACAAAGCCAGTCATTGCCTGATTCTTTGTTTGAAGGAAAGAAAAATGACTGCAGGCAAACATGTTATTCATGTGGTGAAAATCTTCCCTGAACTTTGACTTTACTACAAAAAGTACAATTTACTCTTCCTAACTGTTGTCACAATACTGTTATAAAATATTTCATTAACTGATCTACTTTTCCGACGACCCTAATCAGAATTTGATTAATCGGACATAAAGTCGAAATGGCATCCTTTTTTGTCTTAAAGCTGCAGTACATAACTTTTACAAAATATGTATTTTTACATGTTTATTAAAACTGTCACCATGTCTTGTCAGCGTAATATTAGACAGATAATCTGTGAAAAGGCTTATTTTCTCCCTTAGCTACTGCTGACATCTGAAAAAATGAAGCGCTCTCGATCAGAAGCAACCAGAGTCGAGAGGAGGGTCTTACTGCTCTCAATCATCCTCGGGTACTTGCTGCTCAAACGGCTTAGCATTCCAGGTAAACCGTTTATCTGTCGTCATTGGAGGCCATGCTACCTACTCTTAGCATTCATGGCTCAGGCTAGTACCCTATGGGGAGGGTATGAGCAGTACCTTGACAGTGCTAAGACCCTCTTTCTGGCTCTGATTGGTTGTTTTTGACCGGGAGCGGTGCATTTGTTCAGATAATGGCAGGAACACAAGAAGGCGGCACAGGATCTAGTACCAAACTGTCACCACATTGTGACAGTTTTAACAAAATTGTAAAAAACATATATATATTTTTTAATGAAAGTTATATATATATATAAGGCTGCCGTACTCCAGACATCACGCCAGTCATTTTAAGGAAGCTTATTGGTCCCCCAAAAACGATAAAAACCTGGGCATTAACACGGATCAATAAAATCCTCGAGCTTGAAAATTGGACGTTATGCCGCTAACACTTAACTTTCGTCAACAACTCATAGGTGGAAGTGAGAGCTCCACGCAACGCAAATAAAGTCCCGGTCGGAACACAGTGCGCTAGATAATAAAACCTAAATTAACGAAGCTTTGAGGCAGATAAATTTTCCTCGAGGAATTTTAATAATCGAGGCACTCGTATCATTCACACAATTATGTTTCTAATGAAAATGTTTAATTACACACACAATGGGACTGTTTATGATCTGAACCAGGATGGTTACTAAGCTGTTAACAGTCCAATGACTCAAACAATACAGTGCGCCAGATCAGATGAGTTGGACAGAGTTTTTTTTTTTTTTTTTCTTCTTCTTCTTCTGAAGAGTTATGTGTATGGACGTGTCGTCTGTGATGCCATATGTAGGACAGATAGTCCGCCTCAGTGGGATAGGAGCTAAACTCCTGGCCAACTGGAGCGATTTCCAGTCTGTGGAGAAGATCCAGATTGTGCATAAGGTGATAATTGCATGCGTTGCTCACTAATAGCTTCTGCTGATTCTTCCCTCTCTGTTGGTTGTTGGTTGTTTTGTTATTATTTTTCTTTGGTACAGGCGAAGTTTTCTCTAGCTAGAACAAGCCGAATACTTTAAAGGTGCATCAGTGAGGAATTCTGACATGATTAAATGTGCAGGGATGAAAAAACGGCACAGATTTAAGAAGCCATTAAATGGATAGCGCACTTGGCACGGTTGAAATAAACGGATCCAAACGTCAGCTGTGACCTCAGGCTGGCCGCTCTGATGTGCGACCGTCTGAGCCAACATGAACCTCTCACGCTGATGGGACGGACGCGTTCTGAATCACAGGCCTCACTTCCAGCGAGAACACGGACACACTGATGTGTTGTGTATAAACTGGGAACATGGTGAGAATTCTCGGTGCCCACTGGAGCTGAAGCTGTCTTATTGATATCACAACCAACTGCTTTATTTTGAGCAGAAAAAATACACAGTGACAGGTCTGCTTTCATTCAGAGTTGAGGATGATGCTTACTAAAACATTTCTTTTCTGCAGCTAGTGGGAACTGCTGAGTCTGTGTCTAAAAATGCAACTTTTGTGACAGTTGTTTGTGTAATGTAGATCTGTGAATCTTGGCTAAACTCAACAATGGGCTCAGCTCAGTGTTTATGTGTTACATTACACCAATACTTATTGTAGCTGGGGTCGGGACTTTAATGCGTTAATGTCTATTAATTAATTACATATTTTCACACATTAAAAATTTTAACGCAATTTTAAAAAAAAATTAACATACAAAAGTCCTGAGCAAGAACCTTTGTATTCTAGTGTTTCTATTTGTTTGTAATAGCACTTTGCGTTTTGAATAACCTAATTAACACATTTAAAAAAATAAAAAATCTTTGGTTTTGATCTCGTATAATTACTTATTTAATAATTTAGCAGCAAAAACAAGTTTTGAGTTGAAAATGTTGCTTTTTTGTTTGTTTTTGGTTAAAATGCAGTTAACTGCAATTAACTACTTATAGACAATACATAACAAATTCAAATCGAGTTAATTGTTATCAAGCTCCACCACTTAATTTTAAGCTGCCCTTTTGTTGCATGAAATGTAGGAACTGAGTTCCACCATTTCTCAGTTTCATGGATTCATTTTAGGTACAAAAAGA
Organism: Poecilia formosa; assembly: GCF_000485575.1. Lineage (NCBI taxonomy): Eukaryota > Metazoa > Chordata > Actinopteri > Cyprinodontiformes > Poeciliidae > Poecilia > Poecilia formosa. Next base: position 764,148 of record NW_006800018.1, on the reverse strand, counting down.
AATTATAAGACTCCATGCTTTTAGATTGAAAATGGGATGAAGTCAACTTGCGACTGGAAAGTTTAACCTCCCTGATCAGAAACCAAAAATCTGACCTTAGTTCTGATTGATGAGTGCGCCAAATCAACGGCGACTTGATTGCATTAACAATCAAGAGCTTTCTACTTGGTGTAGAAAGCTCAAAGTTAGCTTTTAGTTCTTTGTGTTGATATTACTGTGATATCTGCTGACCCCAGGCCTCTTTATACTACTGTAGCGTTTATGGTTATTGGCTCAATTTATTAAAATATTAATTAGAATCCTTGAATGAAGTGGTAATAAATTTTATTGCTCGGTTACTGTTATTTCGCCTGTCGGTTTAAACCAGCATGTGAAGCCGAGGCTGTTTATTTGCTGTAGAGCTGAGCGTGATGCCCAAGGAGCTCCCTGCAGCATTCCATCACCACTCATTGGCTTTCCTTTCATCAGCGCAGGACAGTAATGTCCTCTAGAGGGTTGTATTGGCAGTTCTGAAAGTGGCTTGTATCCACGTGTTTTCCGTTAAGGCTCAGAAAACGTGCTCTGCTCCAAAGAGTTGTGGATATAAGCAGTGATCACATCCATCCATCCAAGCTGGCACACTTGTTGCTCCGACTCTACTGGGCTCGTGTTCCTCACGGGATCCCTTATCATATTTGTCATCGACAAACCAGATTTCATCCTGAGCCGCTTCTGACTTCTTCCTATGCAGATGTAGATGAAGATATGATTACATGACGCCTTGAATCTTGTAGAATGTGATAAAAACATAAACTTTTTTCACACCGGCAGTCAAATGTTACTGAGATTCCTCTGATTTGCTCAACATTTACTACATGATGATATCAGATTTAGTGCATCAGGACATTGCTCTGGAAACTGCAAGCTTTTCCAATTTCAGGCTAGATGTTGAACGACTAAGTTCACATGGAAAAGTTATGGTGCATTTTAGGGTCGTCTTGAAATTTCACCCCAAAGCTGAATATCTCTAACTTTTTGAGGAGTTTATATTTAGGCTTATTTAGCCCTTTTGGTATTGTTAGACTTCTTTTCGAATTGATTTTTGTTTATGCAACTATCTATGTAGAGCTGGTTGATATATTAGATCATAGAATGTGTCGACAGTCCGCCAAAGCAGAGAGACTGTGGGATCGTCTTTAGATAGAGCACATTCCCCGCATTGCAGTTCTCGTCTCTCCCTCAAACACATCACTTTTGTTTTGTTCCTTTTCTTTCACCTTCATGAATAACTCTATGTTTCAGGGTCAATATGGTTGGTTGTCTTAATCACAATGGTATTGTATTTTTTTCAGTATTCCTGTTAAAGGGGAGTTTTTCTCTCCACTGTCGCTGCATGTATGTTCAGTATCATGGATTACCGATAAACTGAACTTTGACCTTGATTTTTTTTCCCCTTCATATTACTCTTTTTCATTCAAAACTATTATGTCAATAAGTGACATGTTTGTTTTAAACTGTAAATGATTGAAATAAACAAAAAATGTCTGAAATTTACTGTATTGTTAATAACAAGGATAAATGACAGATGTCATTTATTGCACATTTGTTAAGTGCCTTTAGGTGATATTTGTTGTAAACTGCAGCTATATAAATGAAATAAAATTGGAAAAAAAAATCACAAATCTTTACATCATTTGTTTTAAAGTAGGTCTAGTTGACTGTATGTGTGAACATAACTTCCAGAAAAATTTCCCTCCTGCTTTATGAATTTAGCGCCTAGTGCTCTCAGCAACATTCGCTGCTTTTTTTGTCTTTCCCACACAGACAGCTGTTTGCTTTTTGAAAAAGAGCTGCAGCTGAATACACACACACACACACACACACACACACACACACACACACACACACACACAGAGGGAGCTGCAGCCTGCTGCCAGTTGAATAGGGTTGTACCTTCACTAGTCTACTGTGAACGTCATTGTTAAACATGCTTGATTGTTGGTGAAAACCGAGACCTTTATTGATTTATTTTTTTTTTATCAGTAATTGTTTCTTGAAGCTGTGAACATAAAAATAGGCCCTGATTTTTATATAATATGGCTGGCTGGCTGACTAACGGTATGATTCCAAGAAAAAAGATTAATCAAAAATGTATAATGGTATAAGCATTTCATATCCATCTATCAAATTAAATTATTTATTAATTTCCGTTTTAAACATCCAAAATACTGCCAAACTAGTGAGGAGAACTTCATTTATCTTCAGCCATTGATAACTGAAGAGTGAGTGAGTTAGTTGATGCTACCAGCCTTTCTCAGCTCCGTCTTTCCTCTGTCTACATCCCCCAGAATGCCATGCGGTTCTGGATCAAAGTTCTGTGAAGTTATAAAAATTTTAAGTCATATTTTCTTTTGACAGATCACATGTCTATCACAGTTGATATTATTGTTTTATTGCCCAGGTTAGAACAGATGTGTAACAACCTGACCAGTGACCAGACATATGTCAGACAAGATTTAGCTTTTTTGAATCAGCTGTCTTTCTTCTTAGTGTTGTTTTGTTTACAGCAGCTGCTCTCTCTCCCAGCTTGACTTTAAGATGATGGGAAAGTGTTGGATCAGTTCTAGATTGAGCCAGAAAGACATCCCTCGTAGAACTCCTCCCAGCAGACGGACGTCTACGTCTTTAAACGTTAGAAAGAGCAAGCTGCCTCTCAGTTGGAGATCCTTTTCAAACTCCAAGCGCTTTCTACATTAGGTCACTGAAAGAGGCGAATTGTCTTAGTGTTTCACTGGCTAGCTTTCCCACTGGTTGATGATATAATGAAATGAAATGAAATGATTACCCCCTCCAGCATATTTTCAGTCAGACATGCAGTGGCTCCAGTGGTGAGGAGCAGTGGTTGAACAGAAATGCTGGGAGGGATTCATGTCTTTCATTTCAGAGCAAAAATTGAGCCGTTGTTCTTGTTATTGACCAAAATTGAGGCAAATGGAAATGTGCAGTCGGGACTAAAACTTCTCACCATTTTAAATGTGTGATTTTGCTGGTTGTTTACCGACATAGTGGGATAGAGGACCAGTTTGAACTAGAGACTGTAGCACAAGAGGCTCTTGGAGAAATTCTGTCACATTTCCCTCATGTTTGGCCTCAATGACTGTAGAAAGACAAGAAAAGGGGGATGGAAACAAGATTTTTGAGCCTTGCTGTGAAACTATGTGCTGCAGGGGCTGAAGGAGCACTTCCTGTTTGCTGACATGCCTCTTCATCAGGGAGTGTTGAATTGTGGGACTGCAGTGCAGCTCTGAGCAGAGAGGCTGAGTAAGTTGTTGAAGCCGGTTCTCCTTCTAGGTGGTCCTTAAAGCTCCTTGGTATTTTTGATGTTTTTTATTTAAAGGGATACACAACTACTTGAATATGTTGGCCTAAAACTGTTGTGATTTTTCTATTAACTATATTACCACCTACAAAACGTCTACATTGGGGCAAACTGCCTCAAAGTTTTCATGAACAACCGTGGTCAGCTTGTGGCTTTCTGCTTACTATATTAGCAGGAGCTAACGCCATTCGCATGAATCAAATCAGAACATATTTCTATTTCTAATGAATGAATGTTTAGTGAAAATTAAGCATCTTTAAATCTTTGTAACACAATATATTTGGGAAAATGTTTTGATCCCGATGCTTACAGTAAGCAGCTTGAGTTAGAAACTGGAGCTCTTTGCTCTCCTTTCCAGTTAGCATTTCCAGCTTTTTCAGCCGACTCTCTCCTCTTCATCAGTTTGGTTTCCCCTTCTTGCTTTTGCATTGCCTTCTTTTTCAACATGGTGCGTTTTAAAGTGAAGGGGCTCATCTTTCAATTTGCTAAAGTAGCTCTAAGTTGCCTTAGCTAGCACCTCACATGCTTCATCTACCCAGGATACTGCAGCGTACACATGGCGATGACGGTGTGACAATATTTCATTTGAGTTTATAAAAACTAAACAGCCGACAGTCTTTTTACTGTTTTGTTTTTACATCTGAAATAAATGTTTCTCACATAAAGTCTATTGTTACAACAAGTCGTGGATCCCTTTAAAGGCTAAACATGACTCATTTACAGTTATATGAGCAGGATATTAGGGCAGAGGAGGCTTTATTTATGTTGGTGTTCTTTTTCAAACGGGGACAAAGAAAGTATAGATGGAAAATAACCCGACCAGCTCCTACATGGCAGCTTAAAATTATTCCTCAACATACTTTTAGGGATTAAGTGCTGGAATTTCACATTTTTATTAAAGACGGCTCAAAACATTTTTGCAACCGATGGTAAACACTGTCAAAGCAGTGGATGCTATGGTTCTGCTTAAATCAGACTGATGACAAATCACTAAAAAGGGGGGAGAAATGAAACAGAAATTTTTAATTTCATTTTAATTTTGTTTGGATTTTAATCCAAGTTTCAACACCGGAATGAAATGAAGACGTTTCATCTAGGCGACAAATATACAGTCATCAGTCTGACCTACCTTTCCGCTCTGTGTGTTGTCCAGTATAATTGACCATGCGTGGTACTGTGTGTGTTGGCTGTAGGAGCCTGAGGCCAGGACGCCACATAGAGGACGATAACATCGTGCCTGAACTCGCGCACATCCATCCCAGAGAGAGACCCGACTGGGAGGAGACCATCAGTGCCATGGTGAGACTCAAACAGCTCTGTTAATCAGTCAGACATGCTTTACTTCATAAAAACAAAAACATAAAAAGCCATAAAACACATGTGAACATTGAAGCTTCAGTGCTGAGAATGCACTACCTACTATTGGAAAGAAAGCCAAGCTCAGTTCTAGAACATGAATAAAACTCTGTTATTTCAGTCTTTTTAAAAATGCATCAGTTCGACATCGATGTTCTCTAACAAACCCCGGAGGCTTCACAGAACAGCTGGATTTGTTCTCAGGTTAAATGGCACACAGCTGGACTATAATTACTTGCTAGGTGCCTGTGGTTGTTCTGGATTTTAATTTGGAGTGTCAGAATAAAGAGGGACAAATGTGCCGCACATATGCGTGAACCACAAATCAAGTCTCGTTTAATTTGCACGTCATAATTATGCACCAATTTGCTTTGGTCTGTCGAGTAAAATCTCAATTAGTAGAAAATGGGGGAAAGTTTCAGCAGTTTGGAGTTTGTTGGTGAGATATTGTAGTCATTAAAAAGTCTATTATTTCAAACCCATTGTTTATTCAGCTCAGTCCAGTTCACTGGGAATAATAGTTTTTCTATATTCACCCAAAGTGAATCTCTTCCGTCGTCTGGCCGTGTTTCCCAGTTCTGACTCTGGCTCCCTCCTCAGCTTCTGTTTATAAAGCAGCAGGCCGACGAGTTTTAACTTCCACTCCTCCGAGAACGGCGCCTCAGGTTTCTGATCAACCGAACCACTTCAGACTCTCTGCCGTCTTCCTGTCCTGTCGTCTGTTCACTTCAGCCCAACTCCGGTGCTGGTTCCATTCAGCACGCGGCATCATTCATTATTTCCTTTCCTCCCCTGGTTTTACTGCGGGCCTTGCATCTCGCATCAACAGCACAGTGAAAATGAGGCCGTCTCCATGGTAACACGCTGAGCCACCCGTGGTTGGCGCGTGGTAAGAGCTTTCTTGCAAGTGTTCGCTTCGATCCGGCAACAGACAGAGAGACCGACACCAGCCTTATTCATCAATATTCATCACCAAGCTGATGAATATTGATCAGAGAGGCGGGGCTTTTAATTCTTCATGTTGGCTCATCTCTGGTCGACATTTGAGAGCAGAGCGGCTATGAACTGGGCTGAGATTAAATTCTGGATATCTCCAGTGGCTCCAGGAGGTGATAGATATTAAGCAACTTAGTGTAAGCTGTTACACCAACGCCCTGTTGCACCGGGGAGCAGAGAAATGGAGCAAAATGCTCCCAAAGCCCAGTGGGCTAATGGTGCAGAGCTTTACACCAAACATGGCACAGGATGTGGTACTTTGATCTGAGCTCCCTGATGGTGGTGGATGCTGAAACTTTTCAGGCAAGATGTAAATTCGAACTCTTGCTTCTTGTTTTTTTTTATTATCAAAGAGGGAGTAGTTCAAAACTCAGACTGGCACAACTCGCACAGATGATTGATCAGAAACCCAAAACTAGATCATAATGACTCACTAGAAAGTATTGTGTATTTTCCAGGCACATTAAACAATCAAGTACTGCGTTCAGTTATTATAAAAATACTATGCATCAACCATAATTTAAAAGAAATTTGACTACATAATTTAATGTCTTGAAATTGGGCCTCTGTTTCTTTAAGAACTCCTGGTCTTTCTGAAACTCGACCTTCAGGAAGTCATCACAACATCAGTTCCACCAGTTGTCTGCTAATTGCTTCTTGCTAGTCTGAAGGAGCTGAGTGGGGAAGGAGGAGGGCAGGGTGCTTTGTGAACTGAGAGTTTAGAAGCTGCAGCTCCGAGGAGGATCTTTGTCTTGAAGGCGGCGCTCGGTCCACCCAGGTGTTTTGCACAGCTGAACGGTTGCCACGGGAGATTAAAGGATTTCTCAAACATGACAACACTCTGATGAGGAAATAACATAACATGACGTTAAGCTAAAAAAAAAAAAGAGTCAATTTTACACAATAGTGCACGTTTAATATAAAAGAGTGTCGAGCATGAGCTGATTAACAAGATGAACAAAATTCTTAAATTAAGTAAATCCATAAATTTACAGAAAAATGAAGTACTTGGAGAAACGATACTGCATGTGTTGTTTCATCATGTCACTGAACTGCAGCAGTTACTGTATTAGCTCTAATAGATGTAAAAATCATCAGTACCCTCATGGTCAGTATGACGTGTCATCGCAATATCAGTGTGTACAATATTCATATCGCAAAGAGACAATAATTGTCGGCCAATATATATAGATTATATTTTGATGAAATGGGAAATGTATTAGTGTTATACATGGGCTAAATATTGTTCTGACCTTTTTAGGTCATTCTTATTACTGCTGCCATGCCAGGCGTTGGGTGTTATTCTGTACCATCTAATATAGTCAAGAAAGAGAAACTAATGAGTGAACTGAGAAGAGGTTTCAGGTAAATGTTACAATTAACTCACCTCAGTTAACACCTTGAACGGACATGAGAAACACCATGGAGGAGGACGTCAGGACCGATTCTCGGACAGCAGGCCGGGATAATTTCAACAGTTGGTTTGTTTGACAAAAGCCTGATTCCACTGATCTCCATTGTCCTTTAAGGGACCTGGTTGTCCACTGAAGGACTTCAGCGTAATGCTGTGTGTGGACAGAAAGGCTAACTGCATGCTGTCTGCTGAGGGTTGGGTATTCAAGATGTAAGTGAGGTAGCACTGTGCCACAGAACCCAACGCTGCAGTGCTTAAAACAGCCTGTTGGCTCTGTCAGCTTCATGCTGTGAAGACCTTGGGTAGAGGAGGTGCAGAAAGTTCCAGCTGACTTCATCTGCATACCACCTTCACTGTCACGCCGTCTGGCTGCCGGGTCACAAGCTGCTTACAAGAAACTTTCCCAAATAACAATCTCTGCTTTCTTAAGAGCTCACATAATGTCCAGGGGTCAGTTTTCAGTCTGTTTTTCAAAAACAAACCAAAACAGAGAATGACTTCTTCTGTTTTTATTTGTGTTTCCTGTAGTTTTATTTTCGTCTGGCAATCAGCGACTAAAATTCAATCACTGTCACTTAAACGATAAAAATCTGCTGATATTTCTTGACTATGTATTTACAACACAAAGTTATGAGAATCTGCTGCATAAGTTGCACGGGTTACACCCGATACAGCTAAGTGTGAATCTGATTGGAAGTAAGTTAGGTTGAATTGGGCAGAATATTAATATCATGCAGCAGTCAATGTCTGTCTTTTCTTTATATCATACATTCTGATTAGCCATGGTTGATGGATCTGTTTTTTGGACTAACTGGCAGATAAATTTGCTTCAGCGTCCTCATATGCGGCTTGTTTTACATTTCAAATAGCAGGATGTCAGTATAAATACACATGAGGACAACAGTTAAAAGACCGGCTAACATTTAATTAATTTAATTTCCCTTTGGGATCAATAAGAGATCTTAAAGAGGATAAAATAAATATTTGATCTCGAGGAGTTTTAGCCTGGTTAAATAAAGATTAAAGATGAATAAAGTAGATTTGAGTCTGAACATCACATCCATTGCTTGAACTTTTTCTGTCTTAAAGAACGTCTTTGTAAAAGAAAAAAATAAAGATCAATACACCACTTTGCAAAATATTTAATAATCCTTAAGCTTTTTCACTTGTTTTCATGTTATGATCCGAAAACTACAAACAGTTTCAAACATATTTTTATGTCATAGACCAAAAAACAATAATTCAGTCTGATTTCAGTTTGCTTTATGCAGAATAGGTGTTTTACCTGGAGAAGACAAAAAGGAACCTTTTAGCCTCTAAACCTTTAAAATGTGCAAAGCAGGCAGAGAGGAGGAGAGAGATGGCTCCACAAAGTACACTACAATTTTCATGTTTTATTTCTAAAACAGTTATGTAAAGTTGTTGCACTGAAAACATTTTTATTAATAGACACTTAATGCTAAACACCTAGTGTTGTTTTGGGGTTATAAATACTTTTACACTCTAAAACTTCCACGTTTTTTTTCTGGATGTACTTCACTAAACACAGAAACAACACCTTCTGCAAAAAACCCCCCCAAAAAACAACTTTGTTCTTCCTCAGTCAGATGACATAACTGCTTATTCAAGCAGCTTTGACACAAGATCATGGGATGTATTTCTGCTGTGTTTACAGAAGTAACTTCCACCGCATCTACAACTGACCTCTTGACCTCCTCTGTTAACTGAGCGTACAAATGGAGGTAGCGGGTGATCCGTACCAGCACACTCCCCCACCAAATCATTGTTTCAATAATCTCATTTGATCTGAATCTGCAACTTGCGCACAATTCACTAGAAAAGTGTTGACAGCGCCTCATAGATGTAGTATGTCTGTACCAGATGAATGTTTATGCACACATATCACTAATATTTGTGCTTCTGATAGTTTGAACTTTTTTATTTTCTTCTTCAGGCACGAAGTGCGGAGATTCCTGAGCTAAGGGCGGAGCCCCTCATGCGCTCCAGCAGCAGCAGTACGGCCAGCATGAAGGTCAAAAATGTCAAGAAGTGAGTAATCACACACACCCACACACACCCACACAGGTTATATATTTTTGCTTGATGTGTGCTCCATTGTATCTTTGTCCACCACCTGGAAAGAACTAATTTCTTACATTGCTTTTTCACAATAAATGTAAGAGCATTACTCATTTCTATAAAAGAACCAGTGTTTTAATTTGAGTGTTTTAACAGATCTCAAAGAAAAGTTGAGTTCTACCAAGCTATTTAAAGATAAAATCAATCATCTTGTTTGTAGTTTTCCAAGCTATAATGTCCAAATTTCTTCCAGAGGTATCTGCCAGTTTAAAGTTGAAAAAATGGCTGCTGTGTTTAAATGACAGTACATTTTTGTCATCAACAGAGAGATGTAGAGCTGCACCAGTAACACTGACTTCACTAGTTAGTTAACACTAACTAGTCCTCCTGATACAGAGCCTTGAGGAACACCTCATCCCTTGTTACTTTGGCCGTTCTGTATCTAAACAATCCGTGTTTCTGTTGTGTTTCCAGACTTTCCTTCACCAAGGGACACTTCCCAAAACTGGCTGAGTGTGCCCACTTCCACTATGAAAACGTTGATTTTGGAACAATCCAGGTACAGTCCTGACACTTCCACTGGAACTTCTTCACCATGCTAGTGACTCTTCTGATAGCATTCGTCCTTACGGACGAACAGTGGGTCATGCCGGTTCTGTCACGTTTCCGTCTGCTGAAGACTGACTCTTTCATCTCAGATGCATTTGCTTCCTAAATTGGAAGTGACTCAAAAGGGTTTAAGTGTTTCTTGTAACCTGGACATGAATAAGATTGTGTCTGGTGGTATCTGCTTTGTTCCTGGCCTTGGTTCTTCCAACAAATACTTTCATCTGTTAAGTTTAGATCATTCTTCAGCTTTTAATGTTTCCTTGTGTATTATGGGCTATTATCCCGTTTTATTTTCCTGTTTTCCACTGTTTGTGCTCAAGCTCTCCTGTCATATTTAGTGCCGTAAGAGGACATCCGTGGTGCATTTGGAACGCTGCATGTAAAATAGGACAGAATGGAATAACATCCGTTGTCGACTAATTCCATGTTAGCATTCAGGGGGTAAAAATGGAACAGCTTATTCTTATAAAATTAGCTGTCGTTCTCCAGCCTTAACAAAATGCATCCTGGGATTGTTTCTTTTTCCTGCTCTGACAGAGAAAGCAAAAATAAAAGAGAAATTGTGACGGAAATTGAGAGCCTGCCCTATTTCTCTGTCCCAACGCTGCTCCTCTGAGTGTGAAAGTGTTTTCTTTTTCTCCGACTCTATCAGCTACATACTGACTAATCACACCACTGAGGTTCATACCGTTTCCTGCTGTCATTACTTTAATGCACCAGTAGGGGTCAGCAGTGGGCTGGATTAATTGCTGTAAAGCAGGAGAGGAAAGTGGCTGCAGGTTATTCATTGCTTTGTCTCCTAACTGCACACATAGAGAAGATGTTGGAGCTGCAGACTGTAACTAGGTGTTCCTGTTAGTGTCCCAGCTGTGGCTGCTGGCTGCTGATTGGTCGCCTTCGCACTCCTCGGTGCAAAACTGCTGTCATGTATCTGTGCGTCTTTGCTTTACCACGTTGTCATCTTGCCTCCCTGATGAGCCAACGGAAACTTGAGTCTGTAGAAAGAGATTAAACACTGTCATGTTGGTTACTTTCTGTGTTTCATATTTAATATTTCTACAATCAAACACATTAGCTTTGTTAAATGCCTGATAACTGAAGCCGTGTGTTTTTGGAGTGATGACATGACACGAACAGCCCAACTCCTCTGCTGGATAAAAGCATGGCTGCTGATTAGCCTACATGACGCAGTGGTGAAGTTTGTTTCTTCAGGGTTCAGTTTCTCCCGCCAGCCGTCAAAGCTGAACGACTAAAAGAAAATAAATCATCAGAAAAGGCCAGAGTGGACTTTGGACATACTTTTCAGCTGTAAAATCCACATTAGTATTTTCACTCTGAGTCAAGAATTTCAGACTTGATGTGAGATCTGTCCTGGACGGAGTTTAGACTTTACCTCAGCTTTGGGTTTTGGCCCCTTTGTTGGAAGATTTTTTTTTTTTTCTGTCTGAAAAAATAACTAATCAGACGAGCTATGAGTCAGAGCAATGCTTCCATGGAAAGCTCTTTTTACATTCAACTTAGAACTTTGTTTTGGTTGCAGTTAAAGTGGCTTCAAAAGTATTCAACTTTTCCACATTTGGTTTCAGATTAAAACCAAAAATATTAATGTTGTTCAAATTCTAGTAGAAAACGGCTCATAACTGTGGAAGGAACAAGACAGATGGGGTGACGCGATGAATCAAATTTACTAAATTAGTAATTACTGGAGTATACAGACTTTAAAAAAAGGATATTTGCAGAAAAACAACACCCTCAGAGTAGTAATTGAGCCAAAACTCAACAAAAAATTACATATATTTAGCATTTCAGAAAAAAAAAAAAAAGCATCGTCTGTAAATATGTTCTACCCACAACTACTCAGGTAAGAGTTTTAACTTTGTCGGCTCAAATTGTGTAAAAAATGCCTTAAGTACCTTTTGCTTTCCAATTATTAATTGGCTAATACAAAAATTAATCTTCACATGTCCAAGTGTACACTATGTCATTGTATTTTTGGCAATAAAATCTTTTTCTCGCTTAAAAAATTGAGCTGAATTATTTGTTTATTTCCCTCTTAACATATTTCTAATATTGTACAAAAAGGCTTAAGTGGTTGCGTGAAAAATCTACAATATGTTCCAATTTGTTTCTCCAATTAATCATCTGAATAATTGATGGATTGTTTGTTGCAGATTTTTCAAAATCCAAATCTGAGGAACTCTGAGGTTTGTCTTTGAATCGATACGTGGTAAAACCTCCTCGTACTGCAGTTCCAGCTGCTGGTCTTGTTTTCTTGTTTCTGCAATACAGGATGATTGCATGTAGCTCAGAATACAGTTCTGTCATAAAATCCCACTATAACAGAAAACGCCTGTGGTTGTAACATGAAGTAATGTGGAAAGGTTCAGAGATGTGAATGCTTTTGCAGGGTTTTCTTCTCAACGCTAACCAGTGTAGCATTTTGTGGTATTCCCTCCTTACCCGATCTACTGCTTTCAGCTTTGCTCCGTTTTTTTTATTTTTTTATTCCTCCTGTCGTGTAATCTTTTCTCCTGCTGCAGCAGTAATTGTGAAATCTTGAGCTGATTGGAGCTGGTTTTCTCCAGTGTAATTTTTGCGTTTACCTGCAGCTGCACTCCTGGAGTAAATTGCAGACTGCAGTCCTGTCATCTTAGCAGGGCCCGCTCCCACTCCCAGTGTGGCCACCTTATTGAGTTGCAAACATGTTATTTCACGTGTGGTTGGAGGTAAAGTGCACTCTCACTGTTGGTGCACATGTGTTTTGTATTGTGCAATTGTAAATGCTTATAGACCGACAGAACATTGATGCTGCAGCTTATTCTAGCAGCATGTCAGAGACCTAGTTAACGTCTCCTAGCTTCTTTCTGAAAATGAATTGAACCAATAATCATTCATGGAGCTTCTTTGAAGAATCCTTCTTTAAAAATGTGGATTGAACGCTAATATTAGTTAGCGTTCAATCCACATTGAACGTCGGTGCTGCTGCGTCATGTTCAGCATTGAGATGCTATTTTAGGCTTGAATAGCTTTCCTGATAGGCTAACTCCATTTAGCTTTACTTGAACACAGCAACAGTCTTTTCCAGCGTCCTATCAGATCATTTTTTTTGAGAAGCAGCTTTGTGCAGCTTCTCTTAACAAGCAGCTCTGTGTTGCGTGTGCGTCAGATTCACGGGCGTACCACAAAAGTTCAGGCTGGAACATTTGGATGTAAGCAATAATCCAAATGAGATTAATTGCGTTCAAATTTTTCATGCTGTAATATCTAAATCATTTATTACTGCAAAATTAACGTGTTTAGCAGAAGCACTACACACAACGGTAATTTTCTCACTGGAAATTTTTTCTTCTCTAAGATTCTAAGAATATTATTCACAAACGTGTCCTTTAGAGCGCCGTAGGAATCCCTGCTCTTGTTCCTTCGACCTGGAGCAGTGACAGCACTCTGGCCAATCTCTTCAGCTTCCTGTCACTCTTCCAGGCCTGGGACTGCATTAAACCTGCTGATAGACCTCCTCACAATAACTTTATTGACTTCAGTAATGTCTCTCCGTGCCAGTGGGCTCTGCTCTTCCACGCAGCAAATCTTCAGCCGGACATTTTCCCCGTCCTGTTGCCGATGGCACACGGAGCTCAAAGCTTTCAAACATTTTATTACTAATGGACGCTGCCATGTAAACTGGTCCTGTCATCCACTGTTTGCTCTGCCAAGCCAGCCTGCAGTCCTGACTTGTCCACAAATGAGAATATTGCGAGAATTTTGCTTTGCATCCTCATTTTTATAAGAAACATGAAATACTGTACGTTCACATTTTCTGAAATGAAATCAGTTCTGATCATTAAAGTCCAACCCATCAGTCTTTTTCTGACTCCTGATTTTTTTTCCAGGTCTGACCAGCCAATTCCAATTCTCTTAAGAGCTACAATATATACCGACAAATTTGCTTAAAATTTCTTTTAACTCCATTAATGAAGTTAACTGCAACAAAAGGATAGGGTATGTTCCTTTATGGAGCTAAATCCTGTTTAAATTCAATAGAAAATAAAGCAGATAAAAAACTTTCCCCATTTATGCATTCATGCCTATGTACCTATTTTTAAATCATTATTTATGGACTTTGTTGAGTCGATGTGTTTACCGAGTCTGACGGATTTATTGAACAGGGACTTATCTGACTAGCTTATCAAGGGAAATTGGCTATCACTTACTGATATCCAATCAACTGTCAGATCACGAGTAAATGACTTGGAACGGGTCTGCCGAAAAATATACAACTATTTATGGTATCTTTATTCATTACCTTTGTATTATTTAATGTTTCACAGCCGATCTTAAGAGGGACACTGTACTGCCAGTGCCTGACTCTCTAAAAAAATGAACAAAGCTGTAAATAAAGACCCCTGCGTCATCAGAGGGAGATATTTTGACACTTTTGAACATCCTGATGTGACTCCAAGAAAATAATTGGCTGGGATATTAAATCTTTAATGTGCGAGAACAAAGGGGTTGGAATTCGATCCGATAGGAAACGATAATCATGACGGAGTTAACAACTGTGATGGACTTTCCCCTCATGTTGACCGCAGTGCAGCAGTCAGAACGGGTCGGCCAGCCAGAGCAGCAGGTTGCGTGTATGGAAGCAGCCATCCATGTAATGAAGATTGGCACCCACAACCCCCCAACTCTCCTTTTAGTGTACAGCTAACATGTCTTCTACCTTCTGATTTGTAACATGAAGTCCGTTTTATACATCTTCAGCCATCATCTGCATTTGTGCAAGAGCCTCCCCTAGTCGGACGCTATTCATTATTTTTAATACCTTTTCATAGCAAACAGCTTTCAGCCTTCAGAAAAAAGACAAGAGTCGATGAAGAGAATCTGTTTTTGTAACTCTAGATATTAATATCTGGAGTTATTGATGAGATTTTGTCTCTTGAGAAGGCGAGAGCCTCGTTCTGTCATGTCGAACCCCATGTCACATGTCCATCCAGAGGCCTGGGAGTGATGTAACTATTAGTCATTCTGCTCTCGGTGTGGGAAAACAAAAGCTTGGCCAGAGCTCGGTCTTTGTGCCTCGTGGTCATTGTTGAAAGCTTCTTAAAGCTCCACTGCGGACAAAGCGGCACAAAACCCAGCACTCATTAGGCACTGTTATGGTCTATGAAAACGGGCCCAGCGTTGATGTTTTTCAGTTTATGACGTTATCTGTTCCACGCAAACCTGCGCTCCTGAGTTTTAGGAGTTTATTCCATGACGGGGTTTAGTCAGTCATCAATAAGCATGACCTGCTCACACCGTTCCGTTTGCTCTGTCTTCTTGTAGCGTCTGAGTAGACTGATTTATTACCACCGGCTCCGGTGGGAAACGTGCTTAAATGTTGGAATGTTTTAACTGCTGAGCCGGCTGCTTGGAGGAATTGCACTTCAGGGGGCCGATAAGTCATCTGGAAGACCGCTACTCTGCTTTACCTGACTCATCAACATGATTTGTGGGTCAAGAAAATTACTTTTTAAGTTTTTTTTTTGTTTTTGTTTTTTTCATTGTGCTTTATCTGACACAACAGGATAATAATGGACGGTTACCACCAGTGTGCAGAATGGCCTGAATTAGCAGGATGCACATATCGACTGTATACTCTTTGCACTTTGGTGGAAATCCATTTCAGCCCCATTTAGTTCCCTTTGCAACAAAGGTTAATCTGTGTTGGATGGTGCTCCAGCTATCCTTACGCAGAGCTGTGCATGCACACCTCAGTAATCAGATTTATTTGGTGTCTCTGCTCCAAGCTATGATCTCACCCTGCTTTCAGCAACCTCGCTCTGTTTAGATTCCATTGCACTCCTGAGCCCTATACCCAATCCATTTTTATAGCTTAAGTAATGATTTTAGATATAGCCTCTTCACACTTCCTTCTGCAGCTCCCATTCACTGCAGCAGAGGCCTGCAGGCGGCCCGATTCTACCTCCGCCTGCTCTGCTCTTCTGCAATCTGACAAACTGCCGCCATTGTTCTCCGAACTGCAAACTGCTATCCACACGGCTTTAGACTCCAACCCCATGGTGTGTTCATGAGTCATTTTTCACAGTAAATCTTTTCTAATTGAGTTCTTCAACCCAAAGAGTTGAAGAACTCTTTGGGTTGAGAAACGTTTAATGCTGAAATGTAAGTTACTTACAGCTGACATTTGTAACTTTTATAAAAAAATATGTTTCACTTATTTATTAAAACTCTCAGCATGTCGTAACAGTTTGCTATAAGACAGATGGTCTGTGATAAGATTGATTTTGTCTCTGAACTTTTACTATTGTCTAAAGAAATGCACTGCTGCTGAGTCATCCTGACCGAAATCAACCAATCAGAGCCAGGAGGAGGGTCTTACCGCTCCCAATCATTCTTGTGTACTTGCTGCTAAATGTGCCAATGGTGGAGCAGCATCTTACTGTTGCAGGAAAGCAGTTTATCCACTGTCATCGGAGGTTATGCTTACTAGCCTGAGCAATTTGACAAGCTGTGCTAGCTGCTGGTCCAGCTGTCTGCTGTGTGTCTGTGTCCAGTAAGATTTACTTGCAGTGGCTGTCAGACACTCTGGTAATTGTCTGTTATTCTCAGAAAGCTGTGAATGCAGAGCAGCTGATATAAAAAGCCCTTAATTGTTTTTTCTAGCCTTCCTGCCAAAAGGAGAGGTGACGTCATATTTTTTGTGTGTGAGGAGTTGCTGTAGGCTTAACTGTTTTAAAACGGAGAGGATTTGAGACTTTACTCGGCTTTTAGCATTTTAAATGCTAAAAGCCGAGTGTTATAAACTCTGAAAATCCATCTCCCTGTGAATCTATTTGAGACGAGGTAGAACCTCTCCTTAGCTGAGATCTCCAAAAAGCTGCCAGTATTTCTAACCAGTCTTGAATCAAACTCCGTAATTTTCCGGACTGCGTAGGAACCTTTTGCCAAGACAAAATGCATTACAAATCCCAACCTGCACTGTACTCTTAAAGGATTCTTGGCAAGTAAATTCCAAATTGGTACAAACATTTGAGTATTTTTTTCTAGTAAAAGTTTAGACAATTAGATTTAGTTTTAAATGTGCAGTCTTGTCTTCAGTTAAGACCGTTTATTTTCTCCCCATTAGCAGCTTGGGTGCACTATGTTAGGTTTCCTGGACATCATCAGAGGGCGTCCTGTCCAACCTGTCTTTGGTGTTGCACAGCAGTGGGCTGAATAAACTGGGTCATCACTGGATTATCATTTGATTTTCATAAGCAGACGTTATAGTGGTGAGATTCAAAGCTCTGCCGGGGCAGCTGGGGTGAGCGAAATCTCAGCTAATGGTAACGCACAGCTTGGGTTGGCCCGGCAGCGAGTGCTGTCACTGCGCCCGTTTTCCACTGCACACGGCGGGTTGCAGGGGGACATTTTGGGGCTTCAGAGACTGAAGTTTAGACTCTGAAATGCTGGTGTAAATTAAAAATAAATTTCAGGAATAATGTATGGATCTTTTAAAATTCTTCTGGGGGAGATGAACAGTTTTCTTAGCATTTAGGCAACCCGCTGTGCATGGATGGATGAGCATACAGTGAAAGTAATGTCAGGATTGAGGCAGAAGTGTAAAGCCTCTTGAGCTGCTGCCGTGGAGACAAGTTGGTGAGCGGTATGGTATGATCAGGGTGGAGCTACACAATACAGTTTATTTATTAAACCATCGCTGCTTGAAACAAGCATGAGACATACTAGTGAGTCACTTTATCCTTGCTTTAGTACGATGCCATGTTAGGCGGTTGAGTTGAAACCCGCCTGCCCCATGAGAGTCCAGCTGGCAGTGGAAAGGTTCTCCTGAATACATCGGACCACAGATTATCGTACCGAGACCAATGCTGTGCCATTCATTTTAAACAAGGTCAATAGAGCTCACCTCACTGTTCTGCTTTTGACTAAGATTTTACAAAATGTTTTATGAAGGTACAGTTAATGGCACCAGGAATCAAAAGGAAAAGACATATAATTAAAGATGGTTTACCTGAAACTGTTTATTGGGAAATATGAACTAGATAAAAGCTCAGTTTAGTTTTTCTTGTTTCTTCCAAAAAGTCATTAATCAGCAGCTAAATTAACCTAAGTCTCTGCTAAACTCCAATGGAAACACTTGAGTTATGTGATCAACAACCAGATGTTACTACAGGTGGAGAAGATGAAGAGGGTGTCGGGAGGTTGTTGGAGGATGTATGTTTTATTGACTTGAACAAAGATATTCATGTGTGATTTTAATCATAATCACACCCATTATTTGATGGAAACATCGCCATTGTGACATTGTTTTTTTTGTTTTTTTGTTTTTTTTTACAGTAGTGGGATATCAAATCTTTGCACACATTTGTCATGAAAACTTAGCATATGTTCTGTATTGAACTTAAAATGTATTAGGTAGCCTAATCTATCAATGTTTATCTTGATTAGTTGAATAATAAACTTTTGGGGGTTTTTTTCTAAAAATTGTCTCATTGTTTCTCATTTTCCTGTTGCCTTTTAAGTCGCCAGCTGCAGAGTGAATGGCAGAGAGTGTTCTTCAAGACTTAGGATCTCAAACAGTGTATGTATCCATATTAGCACACAGTTATGGTGATGGAGAAGAGCAGCCTCTGACAGTTTTAACTCATAAACAAATGATCTGCTGTCTTGGATTTTTCTAAGTAAATAGGAAACTAGCGGTGGGAATCTGTAGGCTCTTGTTGTGTTGATTCGATTGTGACTCAGAAGGTTAAGATGCGATTATAAATAAATTGTTGATGCCTCCGCCGTATGACTCAACACGCTCGCTGAATATGTAAAGTTATGATGGCCTCAGAATTTGTGGGAATGGCTTTCCATGCATCCCATGTTACAGCTATTTTATTTGCCTGTTACTTTGAGCTCTACATTGGTTCTTTAGTAACGTAGCTCTGAGGCGAAATGTTACATCTAGAGTTGGGATGCAAGAATATGAAAATTTGGGCCATTCAGTTTTATCATGTTTTACTACGACTAATGTTGACTGATACCACAGAGCAACGAACACGGGTATCGCTTTGCATCGCTTTGCCCAAACAAACCAACATATCTTCCGTCAGTGGACTCTAAGGATATATCTAACGATCCATTTAAGTAATCGATTATTGTATCAATTACTCTGAAAGTTGATTAATCAAACAAATAATTGGCCACTCAAGCCTCTTTTGCATTATACATTAACAGATGAAAATAGACCAACAATTCAGTTCCTATTTTAAATAAGAAAAGGAAAGAAAAGGAACAGTCTGTGAGTTTGATCCCAGCTCTCCTTCCTGCCTCCAGTACTTCAAGTTGTCCACCAATCTGCTGGCGAATGCTCATCATTTTGCCTTTCTGCCTGTTGTAGCTTGAGTTGTTTTGTACTTTCATACCAGACAAAACATGCATGCATCTTATGAACAATTAAAAATCCATATCAGCTCTGCAAAAATAGTTTTAGTAACCAATTATGCTATCTATTATTCTGACAATTAATTGGATAAAAGCATTGGCACATTGGTGATTAGTTGATTACTAAATCAGTTGACGATTATTTCAATAATCAGTTATTGAGATCATTTCAGACTCACTGTGTTTGTGCCGTTACTGCAGAGATTCAGGATGCAGGCTCCAATCCACCAATCTACTGCATATTACATCCAAGCAGTTCTTTGCTTACTTTACATGCTCTGATGTCATGATGCTGATTGTTCAGCTGCAGGTCTGCAGTTGCTCCTTGTGATCTTGTTTGTAATTGGTTGAGATGTTGGACTGTGACCGGAGCAAAGGGCTGCCCAGGTCATATATTCAGAGGATGTATGTCGCCGTGGTTATTTTCTGCAGCAGCCTGCTCTCTTGGAGTCTGCAAAGGCAGCTGAAACTGAGGCAAAGTCTCAGTTATTAATATGTAGGGATGTGCCGCAAAAAGGTAGTCCCTGGTCTGCACATGTGGAAGGACAGAAAGCAGAAAGCACCACCCTCCCTTCATGTCCTCTGCTTCCTTTTGGAGTCTCTCTCTTTCTCTCCCTCCATCGTTCTTTGTCCTGCAAACACACAAACCGGAGAAGGGTTGAAGAGGGAGAAGGGGGAGGGGTTAGCCAGCATGTCAAAGACGGAGGGGGGGGGGGAGAAAAAGCGAGTGAATTGCATGTGGCAGAGGGACACAGAAAGCAGACGGTCAGGTCAGCCGGGAACAAAACTAAACGAAAACATCTTTTCTTTCTTTCTTTTTTGTTTTTCCTTCTTGATTACGTGTAACCTCTTCTTCACTGCTGCTGAGCAGATTAGGTGTCAAACTTGTGCTGGGTGCGAGCCGTCAGAGAGGACGCCAGCTAGAAGGTGAACATTTAAAGAAAAAATAAAAATGAGGATGGGGTATCACAATGGTTGGATGGAAAAAGAGGGGAAAATGGAGTAAATGAAAGGTGCCCCACTGAGGAATCCAGCAAACCGCTCCACCGCCGGTCGCCCAGCTGCTGGTGATATTGTTGTCTCTGAATCGCACACTAGGAGAGTGTAACGGCAAAGAGGGCGCAGAGCTGACAGCCAGACCCTGCTGCGGGAAAACGAGGCTCCTTCATGTCCGTCCCGGATGTAGAGAAAGACGCAGTGGGAATGGTGCTGGGGACAGGTGCTGGAGCGATCAGAGCGATCAAACCGAGAGTGAAAGTGTCAGCTTTGAAGGGAACGAACACCCGCTAGGAGTGCAACCTGACTCGACCCGCAGTAAGTGTGGCAGATGTTTGTGTTTGTGGCTTTGCTCTTTGGTTCTTCGTGCAGATTGTCGTCCTACTGCAGAAAGTGGAGAAACTGCTTGGCTTTTTTTTTTTCTTTCACTAAAGATCACACCAGAAAAATCCAAATTCTTTTCTTATTACACAAGTCTGATGCAATTCAGTTTCCTCTCTCATCTGTGTGGATAAAAAAAATTGTAAAACTGTGAGGTGGAGAAATATAGTGGCATTCTGCAGATCTTTGCTCAACAGAATAATAAACAAATATTTAGCTGTGTGTAGCTTTAAAACGACTTAACACTTTGACCGGTCTGAGTTGTTCATCACTATTTATGAACTTGGCTAAAATTTCTTCTATACTTATCAATTTCTTCTAGAAATGTAAACAGTGATGAAAAGATTGGTGGGTACTAGGTATTTTCTCTGTACGTTACCAGAGAATATCCTGAGAAAGCATCAAAGATGTGAAGTTTTTGTAAATCCAAAGAGGTTTGTGGTGATTTATGTCCTTCGTAATTCTGTTTCCAGATGTGTAACTTGAACTACAGGAGTCCACAGCGGCCAACTCGGATGAGCTGAGCTAACAATTAGCCTTTCTAAATGTTTCAGAATTAGTCATTGGTTATTCTAATTGTATCTAAACAGTTATTTTTGAAAACCATATTTTCTTTTTTTTTTAATTTTGTTTGCTGTTTGTCTTGTGCTAATTATATTAGCATTCCGTAACTAAAGCTGCTCAGTATTGATGTCCAGTTTTTGGAAACTTTTAACCTGCTGGTTTTCAGCTGATCCTTTAACAAATAAATAACATTGAAATTATGTTTTTTTCCTAACATTATTATTTATATTAAGCATAAAAAAAAAATTAGGTTTACCGTTTCTGGTAACGTAGAGAGAAACAAGGATGAAAGGTTAGCATCTTATGCTAGCAGTTGGCATGTTAACTTTAGTGACTCCACACAGACTGAAGACCTTTTACTTTAACTGTAAGATTGCCAAAAGACTCAGAACATTTCCAAATCCAGAGTTTTCTGAGACAGACTGATGTTGAAAGGTCAGAAGATAAAACATCAGCTTTGTGGCCTTATCCTCTGTTAGCTTGCTAATCAAGTAGCAGCCTGAATGAAATGCCGACATGTCATAAATGGTTTCCTTTTTAAAATCTGGCGTGCCTGTGCTTCCTCAGATACACCTGATTGATGCTGGAGGCAGATTTCTTCTGAACATGGCACCTGGCATTAATGCCAGAGAGTTCAGCCTTTGTTTTATCAGACCAGAGAATTTTAATCCTTATGATTTGAGAGTCCTGCAGCTGTCTTTTGGTAAAGTCACTCCACAGAGCAATTGTGGAGCTCTAACAGAATGACTATTGGGTTCTTGGTCACTTCCCTCATTAAGACCTTTCTTTTGTATTTGCTGAGTTTAGTTTAGGAATTATCCTGGTGGTCCCAAATGTCTTCCATTACGGACAATGGAGGTCATTAAGAGCTTCGAAGCAGCAGGACATTTCTGTAGGCTTCCTTACAAAAATCTCTCTTAATGCTGTTTCAGCAGATGAAAATACAAGACCTGGAGTTGGATGAGTGTTTGCCTTGAGTTCAGCGGTATCTACTGTAATTTGCAGAGTTGGATAGATGGTTGACTTATTTATTGGTGGGAAACAGTCCTGTCAGCCTCCATTGGAAAAAGAGATTGAGCCTGTTGGCAAAATGGTTGATTTGTTGTTCATGTTTCTCTCTGTGTAAATACTTTGATGAACCAGAGATTAGAAGTCAGATTTTGCATTTTGGATGATTAAAATCACACTTCTGATTTATTTTTCCCCTTACGTTTCTGCTTTCAAAATCTCTTTCATGATCCTATAATTCATAGTTGACCTAAAAATCAATGAGATGATGTTCAAAATGCTTCTGAGCTTTCTCTGTTCAGGCTGCTGTGTCTGTGAGGCAGCATGAAGCTTTTCCATAGGTGGTTCATAAAGAATGAGCCAAACATGCACCAATACCAATTTTTTGTGGGTGTTTTATGATCTCTGACGGTTTGTTTTTGTAGAACGTTGACCTGCCAAACCTGGATTTTTTTTAATGTAAGATTTAAGAACAGCCCCAGGTCTTTTTGTTGTAAGCAGTCATTATTTACGGACTGTGGTGTTCCCTTTGTGAAAGCAGAGGCGCTATAAAACACGGTTTTATTAATCTTTTAATACAAAAGCCTGTTTCAGATCATCCTTTTTCTCTGTGATCTACACTTGCTTATGATTCTGTGTGAATAACCTGAACATTGAGTTGTAAAATGTTATGCAGGACTGCAAAAGGAGGGATGTGGTAATGTGGCACAAATCAAATGGAGGAGAGCAGCTCAGAAACAGGGCCTCGTATCGACCCCCTAGTTCTCCATCTGGTTGGAGAAATATGTTTATCAGCAGAATCTGTTGCTGAAGATCACCCACAGCATTGTTGCTCATAGTTAAAACCTTGAATCCATTCAGACAGCCTGCCTGCATTGAGATATGGACACAAGCACTGTGTAATACACACTGCATGCGTCTTCCACAAACACCTTATGGAAGATCCCTTGGTGGAGGAATGCTACGTTGTTAGCCGCTAGCCTCATTGATCTCTGCAGGTCAGCTTCATACGATGTGCAGTTCATGTTTATGGTGGAAGCGTTTTCTGAAAGGGGTTAAAGGTGAAATAATTCTGGAGCCTCTCTGCTTATGCTTTTTACTTTTATTTTCTGTGTATCTAGAAAATAAAAGTTTGTCCTTGGATTGGTCCATTTGGGTCCATAGTTTGTCCTTGGATTGGTCCAAAGTTTGTCCTTGGATTGGTCCTTGGATTGGTCCAAAGTTTGTCCTTGGATTGGTCCATTTGGGTCCATAGCAACGTCTCCACATCGCAATGACTTCTTCTCTTTATTTCCATTCAAACCCAACATTCATTTTGATAAAATTCAGGAAAGATGTGGTCTACTCCTCTTAAATGCCTCCAGCTATTGGGCCATTTTTGTTGTTGCTTCACTATTTTCTCTGAAAACAGGAAGACTTTTCACTCATGGATGTAAAACCGAGATAATCGGCTCATCGCTCTCATGCTATGTTGTGTCAGAAAGCAGAGAAACGACCACAGAAAGGACAATTGTTGCCATGTGAAGGCTCTATTCACTGTATATCTACCAGAGACAACTGCGTCTGAGGTTTGCTCAGATGGGAGCACAAACACACAGATGTCTTTTTCCTTCACTCACTTTGGAACCCCTCCCGCTTCTACCCCCAACACACACAAACACGGATTCACACAACGTTAATAGTAAATGGACTGCATTTAGCTGCAGCTTGTCCAGTCTTACTGACCACTCAGTGCTTTCACACTACCAGTTACATGCAGCCGTTCTCACACACACACAAACACACTGACATGCAGAGGATCTGGGTCAGTGCAGCCCCTCACCAATATGTGCTTTGATTTCAAACATTTTCATCCGTTTCATCTCCCTGTACTTCAAGTACTTTGTGTTAGTTTATTTCATCCTGTAGTTTTCATATATGAATAAAGTTGTAATTAGTCACAGAAATCACCATTTTATTAAACTGTATTTTTTCTCAAAACTTTGTTTTAAGCCCTATTTACACTCATTGTAAATGTATTTATTTTTTTTAATGACACCTTTTGACTACACAGTTGCATCTCAATTTACTCAATTTAAACAATCGGTTTTGCAGAGCGCTGTGAGTTGGTCTAAAACGTCCTGCACCAGATGGCTTCAGGATGTTTTGTCTGGTGTGAAAGTACAAAATAATTAAAACTAGAAAGGGCAAAGAGGCAAAATGATGAGCATCCTCCAGCAGATTGGTGGACAACATGAGGCTCAGTGTCCTGCCAACAAACTGCTGGACGCAGGACGGCTAAGTGGGATCAAACTCACAGACTTCCTACTGTCCTCACAGTTACCCTTCAAAGTTTTCTTGTTTAGAACAATTGTCTGAAATTCGCCCTTCACTCACACATTACCAATTAGAATAGTTTAAAACATTATTTTGAAATTTCCTACCCAACTCTTTTGGGCACAAAGTGGAGCCATCGGGCAGTGCGATCTGTCACCACCATGTCAGCTGGTTTTAAGATTTGGAGCCATTTTGTAGGATCCGCTAGAAAATGGCCATAATTTGGTCATGTGACTCCACTAAACCATTTCTACCAGCAGGAAACTTCTGACAGGTATTTTTATGTTTTATGGTACCAATAAATCAGCCGAGATTTTCTTAATTTGGGTAGATTGGTGTGGCTGAAATACTAAAATATTTAATGTTTACATCCATCGCTGCTATGGTTTTTAATGACTTAGCAAGCTTATCATGCTTTGGTTTTAACTGCGAGCAGAATATTGAAAAGGTTTTTGCCCACATTTGTAATGGAAACGCAGCTATTGTCCCTTTTTACCTGCAGTCAGAAAGAGCTGACCGACAGATGACCCCAGTTACATCTGAACGTGCACGGTTAGCAGTAGTCACCCCACTGTTGCCACCTTACTGACTTTGTTTATATATTTAGCAACTTTTCAGACAAAAAGAAAATCGGTATTGGCAGGTCAGGCTTTTTAAAGATCAGAAACCTGATGACAAACTGAGACCAAACCGTTTAAGTAGAGTCTAAAGATCAGTGTAGTCTTCAACCTGTAGTGGCATATCCTGAGATCAGCAGGTACTTCTTACCAGATAAACTGAAACACCGTCACAAACACTGTAAGAAGATCATTTACTGCATTCTGCATATCGGTTAAATCCAGGTTTGTAGTCTCAGATCTGTTGAACATCGTGTGGCTCTAAATGAATCCAGTTCTTGTGATCCGAATCTTTATTGTTCAGATGGAGACGTGTAACATTTCCTACCTGTGTGCTTATCTGATCTTTCAGCTGACCCTGGGAGATGAGCAGTGTGAAGTGACCCGGAACGGTTACGAGTCCAAAGAGCTGGTGTACTTGGTTCATATCTACTGCCAGGTAAGACTGCAGAGACCTGACGCCACCTGTGCTTCCACTGGATTGCACAATTTGACATTTCGAATAAATTCTCGGTTTTCGATTAAATGTTTTGCCGAAAACATTTTATCGGCAAACCGTGATGCAGTTTGGCTTTAAAAAAACTGCATCACACAAGTCACATGATCAACAACCTTATTTGGTTGCCGCTGGTGCAAACCACGAAGAAGAAGACGACGGCGACGAGAAGAAGTTGGAGGCTTATGTTTTCTAATGAACAAACTTATTCACGTGTGATTTTAATTGCGTTTCTTAATTGGAAACACAGAAATAGCTAGTGTGATTTTGACATTAGAATATCGACCGTGTTTTGCACATTATTCAGCTACTAATCGTCATCACATTCTGTTCAGGTATCATAGGTCCTTCCTTATTTATTCAACTCCTTGCAGCCGTTGGAAAACCTGTAAATCTGCCCCGGTTCTATTTGGAAAAGAGGAAAAAACCTCCTGCATAAACATGGCCTCGAGTCGAGCACTCTGAGCCCTCAATAGAGGAAGACGAGTCGAGTGCCACAAACCCAAAAAAAGGAGGAGTAAGCAGGAGCGCCGTCTGAAAGTGGAGCAAAAAGCCCACAGAGTCCTCCCTGTGGCGTCTCTCCCTGCCAGCATTTTTTAAAACGGCACCAGGATCAGTCGGCTGAGCTGCATTCTGCAGCTCCCGTCCCACAAGTTCTGGCATCACCTCAAATAGATCCTTCTTTAGCAAATCAAAGCAGAGGACATTTTCTACCTCTAGTTTGCCTCCATGGGGGTTTGGAGTTCTTTGACAGGATCAAACGGAACAAATCTCTGAAATCCTGGTTTTGTTTTTGACTAGAAATGGGTTGAACTGAATGCAGGGGATTGGAGGTAGGAACTCTGGGTCTTTTTAAAAAAATCTTTCTGTTTATTTAGATAATTGTTATAGCCAATGAAAACCCTTTTTTTTCCAGTAAAAGCTAAATATTCCATAGGATTGAGTTAAAAATGTTTTTTTTTTTATAAGAATGTTAGTGGAAAATCAATTGGAAGGAAAAAGTGTAGTGACTAAAGGTGCACCAGCAGTAACTACAACTGCAACCTTGATGTTAGGTTGCAAAGTCAGGTCAAGAGTTTGGGGCAGAATCACAGCTGGAGTTAGCAGCCACTGCACACACAGTGTGCAACAATTTGAGACCAGAGGTCACAGTTAGTTATTGTGAACAGATTATTTAGATCCTGAAACACAAAATATTGTTGAAGCCAGATTTTGCCTTGACTGTGTTTTTCCTGGCGTCTTGTAACGGCATGCGTCATCGTCTTCATTAGTATAAGAATGAGCAGTTAGCTCTGGAAGCAGCCAGTGGATCTGACCGCTGTGCGTGTGTGTGCGTGTGTGTTCTGTTCCTGAAGGGCCGGAGCTGGATTGTGAAGCGCAGCTATGAGGATTTCCGTGTTCTGGACAAACATCTGCATCTCTGCATCTACGACCGGCGCTTCTCCCAGCTGCCTGAGCTGCCCCGATTGGACAGTCTGACTGACCAATCAGAGGTGAGCTTGTCTGATCCATCTTTCTGTTCGGTGTTGTGATGTAGGAAAAAAAAGATGGGTGTTCAGGTTAGGAAATGAGTGACTTTATGTCAGAGCCCACTTTCTCCAATTAAAATGAAGAGGTGAAAGTTCAACTCCAACTCTTTTATACCTTCATACTCTCACCAGTTCTTAATTTTTCTTCATGCATTTCAGCTCCACTTTGAGTCAGATTAAAGCTTCGTCGTTCGCTGACAATTATCTTTTAAGATTTAATCCAGCTGTAAAAACTGCCAAAGTTGCTTTGTGCTATTTAAGATAATATAAAACAGAAATATAAAAAGGTATTNGGAGATTCCTGAGCTAAGGGCGGAGCCCCTCATGCGCTCCAGCAGCAGCAGTACGGCCAGCATGAAGGTCAAAAATGTCAAGAAGTGAGTAATCACACACACCCACACACACCCACACAGGTTATATATTTTTGCTTGATGTGTGCTCCATTGTATCTTTGTCCACCACCTGGAAAGAACTAATTTCTTACATTGCTTTTTCACAATAAATTTAAGAGCATTACTCATTTCTATAAAAGAACCAGTGTTTTAATTTGAGTGTTTTAACAGATCTCAAAGAAAAGTTGAGTTCTACCAAGCTATTTAAAGATAAAATCAAATCATCTTGTTTGTAGTTTTCCAAGCTATAATGTCCAAATTTCTTCCAGAGGTATCTGCCAGCTTAAAGTTGAAAAAATGGCTGCTGTGTTTAAATGACAGTACATTTTTGTCATCAACAGAGAGATGTAGAGCTGCACCAGTAACACTGACTTCACTAGTTAGTTAACACTAACTAGTCCTCCTGGTACAGAGCCTTGAGGAACACCTCATCCCTTGTTACTTTGGCCGTTCTGTATCTAAACAATCCGTGTTTCTGTTGTGTTTCCAGACTTTCCTTCACCAAGGGACACTTCCCAAAACTGGCCGAGTGTGCCCACTTCCACTATGAAAACGTTGATTTTGGAACAATCCAGGTACAGTCCTGACACTTCCACTGGAACTTCTTCACCATGCTAGTGACTCTTCTGATAGCATTCGTCCTTACGGACGAACAGTGGGTCATGCCGGTTCTGTCACGTTTCCGTCTGCTGAAGACTGACTCTTTCATCTCAGATGCATTTGCTTCCTAAATTGGAAGTGACTCGAAAGGGTTTAAGTGTTTCTTGTAACCTGGACATGAATAAGATTGTGTCTGGTGGTATCTGCTTTGTTCCTGGCCTTGGTTCTTCCAACAAATACTTTCATCTGTTAAGTTTAGATCATTCTTCAGCTTTTAATGTTTCCTTGTGTATTATGGGCTATTATCCCGTTTTATTTTCCTGTTTTCCACTGTTTGTGCTCAAGCTCTCCTGTCATATTTAGTGCCGTAAGAGGACATCCGTGGTGCATTTGGAACGCTGCATGTAAAATAGGACAGAATGGAATAACATCCGTTGTCGACTAATTCCATGTTAGCATTCAGGGGGTAAAAATGGAACAGCTTATTCTTATAAAATTAGCTGTCGTTCTCCAGCCTTAACAAAATGCATCCTGGGATTGTTTCTTTTTCCTGCTCTGACAGAGAAAGCAAAAAGAAAAGAGAAATTGTGACGGAAATTGAGAGCCTGCCCTATTTCTCTGTCCCAACGCTGCTCCTCTGAGTGTGAAAGTGTTTTCTTTTTCTCCGACTCTATCAGCTACATACTGACTAATCACACCACTGAGGTTCATACCGTTTCCTGCTGTCATTACTTTAATGCACCAGTAGGGGTCAGCAGTGGGCTGGATTAATTGCTGTAAAGCGGGAGAGGAAAGTGGCTGCAGGTTATTCATTGCTTTGTCTCCTAACTGCACACATAGAGAAGATGTTGGAGCTGCAGACTGTAACTAGGTGTTCCTGTTAGTGTCCCAGCTGTGGCTGCTGGCTGCTGATTGGTCGCCTTCGCACTCCTCGGTGCAAAACTGCTGTCATGTATCTGTGCGTCTTTGCTTTACCACGTTGTCATCTTGCCTCCCTGATGAGCCAACGGAAGCTCGAGTCTGTAGAAAGAAATTAAACACTGTCATGTTGGTTACTTTCTGTGTTTCATATTTAATATTTCTACAATCAAACACATTAGCTTTGTTAAATGCCTGATAACTGAAGCCGTGTGTTTTTGGAGTGATGACATGACACGAACAGCTCAACTCCTCTGCTGGATAAAAGCATGGCTGCTGATTAGCCTACATGACGCAGTGGTGAAGTTTGTTTCTTCAGGGTTCAGTTTCTCCCGCCAGCCGTCAAAGCTGAACGACTAAAAGAAAATAAATCATCAGAAAAGGCCAGAGTGGACTTTGGACATACTTTTCAGCTGTAAAATCCACATTAGTATTTTCACTCTGAGTCAAGAATTTCAGACTTGATGTGAGATCTGTCCTGGACGGAGTTTAGACTTTACCTCAGCTTTGGGTTTTGGCCCCTTTGTTGGAAGATTTTTTTTTTTTTCTGTCTGAAAAAATAACTAATCAGACGAGCTATGAGTCAGAGCAATGCTTCCATGGAAAGCTCTTTTTACATTCAACTTAGAACTTTGTTTTGGTTGCAGTTAAAGTGGCTTCAAAAGTATTCAACTTTTCCACATTTGGTTTCAGATTAAAACCAAAAATATTAATGTTGTTCAAATTCTAGTAGAAAACGGCTCATAACTGTGGAAGGAACAAGACAGATGGGGTGACGCGATGAATCAAATTTACTAAATTAGTAATTACTGGAGTATACAGACTTTAAAAAAAGGATATTTGCAGAAAAACAACACCCTCAGAATAGTAATTAAGCCAAAACTCAACAAAAAATTATATATTTAGCATTTAAGAAAAAAAAAAAAGAAGCATCGTCTGTAAATTGCTCTACCCACAACTACTCAGGTAAGAGTTTTAACTTTGTCAGCTCAAATTGTGTAAAAAATGCCTTAAGTACCTTTTGCTTTCCAATTATTAATTGGCTAATACAAAAATTAATCTTCACATGTCCAAGTGTACACTATGTCATTGTATTTTTGGCAATAAAATCTTTTTCTCGCTTAAAAAATTGAGCTGAATTATTTGTTTATTTCCCTCTTAACATATTTCTAATATTGTACAAAAAGGCTTAAGTGGTTGCGTGAAAAATCTACAATATGTTCCAATTTGTTTCTCCAATTAATCATCTGAATAATTGATGGATTGTTTGTTGCAGATTTTTCAAAATCCAAATCTGAGGAACTCTGAGGTTTGTCTTTGAATCGATACGTGGTAAAACCTCCTCGTACTGCAGTTCCAGCTGCTGGTCTTGTTTTCTTGTTTCTGCAATACAGGATGATTGCATGTAGCTCAGAATACAGTTCTGTCATAAAATCCCACTATAACAGAAAACGCCTGTGGTTGTAACATGAAGTAATGTGGAAAGGTTCAGAGATGTGAATGCTTTTGCAGGGTTTTCTTCTCAACGCTAACCAGTGTAGCATTTTGTGGTATTCCCTCCTTACCCGATCTACTGCTTTCAGCTTTGCTCCGTTTTTTTTATTTTTTTATTCCTCCTGTCGTGTAATCTTTTCTCCTGCTGCAGCAGTAATTGTGAAATCTTGAGCTGATTGGAGCTGGTTTTCTCCAGTGTAATTTTTGCGTTTACCTGCAGCTGCACTCCTGGAGTAAATTGCAGACTGCAGTCCTGTCATCTTAGCAGGGCCCGCTCCCACTCCCAGTGTGGCCACCTTATTGAGTTGCAAACATGTTATTTCACGTGTGGTTGGAGGTAAAGTGCACTCTCACTGTTGGTGCACATGTGTTTTGTATTGTGCAATTGTAAATGCTTATAGACCGACAGAACATTGATGCTGCAGCTTATTCTAGCAGCATGTCAGAGACCTAGTTAACGTCTCCTAGCTTCTTTCTGAAAATGAATTGAACCAATAATCATTCATGGAGCTTCTTTGAAGAATCCTTCTTTAAAAATGTGGATTGAACGCTAATATTAGTTAGCGTTCAATCCACATTGAACGTCGGTGCTGCTGCGTCATGTTCAGCATTGAGATGCTATTTTAGGCTTGAATAGCTTTCCTGATAGGCTAACTCCATTTAGCTTTACTTGAACACAGCAACAGTCTTTTCCAGCGTCCTATCAGATCATTTTTTTTGAGAAGCAGCTTTGTGCAGCTTCTCTTAACAAGCAGCTCTGTGTTGCGTGTGCGTCAGATTCACGGGCGTACCACAAAAGTTCAGGCTGGAACATTTGGATGTAAGCAATAATCCAAATGAGATTAATTGCGTTCAAATTTTTCATGCTGTAATATCTAAATCATTTATTACTGCAAAATTAACGTGTTTAGCAGAAGCACTACACACAACGGTAATTTTCTCACTGGAAATTTTTTCTTCTCTAAGATTCTAAGAATATTATTCACAAACGTGTCCTTTAGAGCGCCGTAGGAATCCCTGCTCTTGTTCCTTCGACCTGGAGCAGTGACAGCACTCTGGCCAATCTCTTCAGCTTCCTGTCACTCTTCCAGGCCTGGGACTGCATTAAACCTGCTGATAGACCTCCTCACAATAACTTTATTGACTTCAGTAATGTCTCTCCGTGCCAGTGGGCTCTGCTCTTCCACGCAGCAAATCTTCAGCCGGACATTTTCCCCGTCCTGTTGCCGATGGCACACGGAGCTCAAAGCTTTCAAACATTTTATTACTAATGGACGCTGCCATGTAAACTGGTCCTGTCATCCACTGTTTGCTCTGCCAAGCCAGCCTGCAGTCCTGACTTGTCCACAAATGAGAATATTGCGAGAATTTTGCTTTGCATCCTCATTTTTATAAGAAACATGAAATACTGTACGTTCACATTTTCTGAAATGAAATCAGTTCTGATCATTAAAGTCCAACCCATCAGTCTTTTTCTGACTCCTGATTTTTTTTCCAGGTCTGACCAGCCAATTCCAATTCTCTTAAGAGCTACAATATATACCGACAAATTTGCTTAAAATTTCTTTTAACTCCATTAATGAAGTTAACTGCAACAAAAGGATAGGGTATGTTCCTTTATGGAGCTAAATCCTGTTTAAATTCAATAGAAAATAAAGCAGATAAAAAACTTTCCCCATTTATGCATTCATGCCTATGTACCTATTTTTAAATCATTATTTATGGACTTTGTTGAGTCGATGTGTTTACCGAGTCTGACGGATTTATTGAACAGGGACTTATCTGACTAGCTTATCAAGGGAAATTGGCTATCACTTACTGATATCCAATCAACTGTCAGATCACGAGTAAATGACTTGGAACGGGTCTGCCGAAAAATATACAACTATTTATGGTATCTTTATTCATTACCTTTGTATTATTTAATGTTTCACAGCCGATCTTAAGAGGGACACTGTACTGCCAGTGCCTGACTCTCTAAAAAAATGAACAAAGCTGTAAATAAAGACCCCTGCGTCATCAGAGGGAGATATTTTGACACTTTTGAACATCCTGATGTGACTCCAAGAAAATAATTGGCTGGGATATTAAATCTTTAATGTGCGAGAACAAAGGGGTTGGAATTCGATCCGATAGGAAACGATAATCATGACGGAGTTAACAACTGTGATGGACTTTCCCCTCATGTTGACCGCAGTGCAGCAGTCAGAACGGGTCGGCCAGCCAGAGCAGCAGGTTGCGTGTATGGAAGCAGCCATCCATGTAATGAAGATTGGCACCCACAACCCCCCAACTCTCCTTTTAGTGTACAGCTAACATGTCTTCTACCTTCTGATTTGTAACATGAAGTCCGTTTTATACATCTTCAGCCATCATCTGCATTTGTGCAAGAGCCTCCCCTAGTCGGACGCTATTCATTATTTTTAATACCTTTTCATAGCAAACAGCTTTCAGCCTTCAGAAAAAAGACAAGAGTCGATGAAGAGAATCTGTTTTTGTAACTCTAGATATTAATATCTGGAGTTATTGATGAGATTTTGTCTCTTGAGAAGGCGAGAGCCTCGTTCTGTCATGTCGAACCCCATGTCACATGTCCATCCAGAGGCCTGGGAGTGATGTAACTATTAGTCATTCTGCTCTCGGTGTGGGAAAACAAAAGCTTGGCCAGAGCTCGGTCTTTGTGCCTCGTGGTCATTGTTGAAAGCTTCTTAAAGCTCCACTGCGGACAAAGCGGCACAAAACCCAGCACTCATTAGGCACTGTTATGGTCTATGAAAACGGGCCCAGCGTTGATGTTTTTCAGTTTATGACGTTATCTGTTCCACGCAAACCTGCGCTCCTGAGTTTTAGGAGTTTATTCCATGACGGGGTTTAGTCAGTCATCAATAAGCATGACCTGCTCACACCGTTCCGTTTGCTCTGTCTTCTTGTAGCGTCTGAGTAGACTGATTTATTACCACCGGCTCCGGTGGGAAACGTGCTTAAATGTTGGAATGTTTTAACTGCTGAGCCGGCTGCTTGGAGGAATTGCACTTCAGGGGGCCGATAAGTCATCTGGAAGACCGCTACTCTGCTTTACCTGACTCATCAACATGATTTGTGGGTCAAGAAAATTACTTTTTAAGTTTTTTTTTTGTTTTTGTTTTTTTCATTGTGCTTTATCTGACACAACAGGATAATAATGGACGGTTACCACCAGTGTGCAGAATGGCCTGAATTAGCAGGATGCACATATCGACTGTATACTCTTTGCACTTTGGTGGAAATCCATTTCAGCCCCATTTAGTTCCCTTTGCAACAAAGGTTAATCTGTGTTGGATGGTGCTCCAGCTATCCTTACGCAGAGCTGTGCATGCACACCTCAGTAATCAGATTTATTTGGTGTCTCTGCTCCAAGCTATGATCTCACCCTGCTTTCAGCAACCTCGCTCTGTTTAGATTCCATTGCACTCCTGAGCCCTATACCCAATCCATTTTTATAGCTTAAGTAATGATTTTAGATATAGCCTCTTCACACTTCCTTCTGCAGCTCCCATTCACTGCAGCAGAGGCCTGCAGGCGGCCCGATTCTACCTCCGCCTGCTCTGCTCTTCTGCAATCTGACAAACTGCCGCCATTGTTCTCCGAACTGCAAACTGCTATCCACACGGCTTTAGACTCCAACCCCATGGTGTGTTCATGAGTCATTTTTCACAGTAAATCTTTTCTAATTGAGTTCTTCAACCCAAAGAGTTGAAGAACTCTTTGGGTTGAGAAACGTTTAATGCTGAAATGTAAGTTACTTACAGCTGACATTTGTAACTTTTATAAAAAAATATGTTTCACTTATTTATTAAAACTCTCAGCATGTCGTAACAGTTTGCTATAAGACAGATGGTCTGTGATAAGATTGATTTTGTCTCTGAACTTTTACTATTGTCTAAAGAAATGCACTGCTGCTGAGTCATCCTGACCGAAATCAACCAATCAGAGCCAGGAGGAGGGTCTTACCGCTCCCAATCATTCTTGTGTACTTGCTGCTAAATGTGCCAATGGTGGAGCAGCATCTTACTGTTGCAGGAAAGCAGTTTATCCACTGTCATCGGAGGTTATGCTTACTAGCCTGAGCAATTTGACAAGCTGTGCTAGCTGCTGGTCCAGCTGTCTGCTGTGTGTCTGTGTCCAGTAAGATTTACTTGCAGTGGCTGTCAGACACTCTGGTAATTGTCTGTTATTCTCAGAAAGCTGTGAATGCAGAGCAGCTGATATAAAAAGCCCTTAATTGTTTTTTCTAGCCTTCCTGCCAAAAGGAGAGGTGACGTCATATTTTTTGTGTGTGAGGAGTTGCTGTAGGCTTAACTGTTTTAAAACGGAGAGGATTTGAGACTTTACTCGGCTTTTAGCATTTTAAATGCTAAAAGCCGAGTGTTATAAACTCTGAAAATCCATCTCCCTGTGAATCTATTTGAGACGAGGTAGAACCTCTCCTTAGCTGAGATCTCCAAAAAGCTGCCAGTATTTCTAACCAGTCTTGAATCAAACTCCGTAATTTTCCGGACTGCGTAGGAACCTTTTGCCAAGACAAAATGCATTACAAATCCCAACCTGCACTGTACTCTTAAAGGATTCTTGGCAAGTAAATTCCAAATTGGTACAAACATTTGAGTATTTTTTTCTAGTAAAAGTTTAGACAATTAGATTTAGTTTTAAATGTGCAGTCTTGTCTTCAGTTAAGACCGTTTATTTTCTCCCCATTAGCAGCTTGGGTGCACTATGTTAGGTTTCCTGGACATCATCAGAGGGCGTCCTGTCCAACCTGTCTTTGGTGTTGCACAGCAGTGGGCTGAATAAACTGGGTCATCACTGGATTATCATTTGATTTTCATAAGCAGACGTTATAGTGGTGAGATTCAAAGCTCTGCCGGGGCAGCTGGGGTGAGCGAAATCTCAGCTAATGGTAACGCACAGCTTGGGTTGGCCCGGCAGCGAGTGCTGTCACTGCGCCCGTTTTCCACTGCACACGGCGGGTTGCAGGGGGACATTTTGGGGCTTCAGAGACTGAAGTTTAGACTCTGAAATGCTGGTGTAAATTAAAAATAAATTTCAGGAATAATGTATGGATCTTTTAAAATTCTTCTGGGGGAGATGAACAGTTTTCTTAGCATTTAGGCAACCCGCTGTGCATGGATGGATGAGCATACAGTGAAAGTAATGTCAGGATTGAGGCAGAAGTGTAAAGCCTCTTGAGCTGCTGCCGTGGAGACAAGTTGGTGAGCGGTATGGTATGATCAGGGTGGAGCTACACAATACAGTTTATTTATTAAACCATCGCTGCTTGAAACAAGCATGAGACATACTAGTGAGTCACTTTATCCTTGCTTTAGTACGATGCCATGTTAGGCGGTTGAGTTGAAACCCGCCTGCCCCATGAGAGTCCAGCTGGCAGTGGAAAGGTTCTCCTGAATACATCGGACCACAGATTATCGTACCGAGACCAATGCTGTGCCATTCATTTTAAACAAGGTCAATAGAGCTCACCTCACTGTTCTGCTTTTGACTAAGATTTTACAAAATGTTTTATGAAGGTACAGTTAATGGCACCAGGAATCAAAAGGAAAAGACATATAATTAAAGATGGTTTACCTGAAACTGTTTATTGGGAAATATGAACTAGATAAAAGCTCAGTTTAGTTTTTCTTGTTTCTTCCAAAAAGTCATTAATCAGCAGCTAAATTAACCTAAGTCTCTGCTAAACTCCAATGGAAACACTTGAGTTATGTGATCAACAACCAGATGTTACTACAGGTGGAGAAGATGAAGAGGGTGTCGGGAGGTTGTTGGAGGATGTATGTTTTATTGACTTGAACAAAGATATTCATGTGTGATTTTAATCATAATCACACCCATTATTTGATGGAAACATCGCCATTGTGACATTGTTTTTTTTGTTTTTTTGTTTTTTTTTACAGTAGTGGGATATCAAATCTTTGCACACATTTGTCATGAAAACTTAGCATATGTTCTGTATTGAACTTAAAATGTATTAGGTAGCCTAATCTATCAATGTTTATCTTGATTAGTTGAATAATAAACTTTTGGGGGTTTTTTTCTAAAAATTGTCTCATTGTTTCTCATTTTCCTGTTGCCTTTTAAGTCGCCAGCTGCAGAGTGAATGGCAGAGAGTGTTCTTCAAGACTTAGGATCTCAAACAGTGTATGTATCCATATTAGCACACAGTTATGGTGATGGAGAAGAGCAGCCTCTGACAGTTTTAACTCATAAACAAATGATCTGCTGTCTTGGATTTTTCTAAGTAAATAGGAAACTAGCGGTGGGAATCTGTAGGCTCTTGTTGTGTTGATTCGATTGTGACTCAGAAGGTTAAGATGCGATTATAAATAAATTGTTGATGCCTCCGCCGTATGACTCAACACGCTCGCTGAATATGTAAAGTTATGATGGCCTCAGAATTTGTGGGAATGGCTTTCCATGCATCCCATGTTACAGCTATTTTATTTGCCTGTTACTTTGAGCTCTACATTGGTTCTTTAGTAACGTAGCTCTGAGGCGAAATGTTACATCTAGAGTTGGGATGCAAGAATATGAAAATTTGGGCCATTCAGTTTTATCATGTTTTACTACGACTAATGTTGACTGATACCACAGAGCAACGAACACGGGTATCGCTTTGCATCGCTTTGCCCAAACAAACCAACATATCTTCCGTCAGTGGACTCTAAGGATATATCTAACGATCCATTTAAGTAATCGATTATTGTATCAATTACTCTGAAAGTTGATTAATCAAACAAATAATTGGCCACTCAAGCCTCTTTTGCATTATACATTAACAGATGAAAATAGACCAACAATTCAGTTCCTATTTTAAATAAGAAAAGGAAAGAAAAGGAACAGTCTGTGAGTTTGATCCCAGCTCTCCTTCCTGCCTCCAGTACTTCAAGTTGTCCACCAATCTGCTGGCGAATGCTCATCATTTTGCCTTTCTGCCTGTTGTAGCTTGAGTTGTTTTGTACTTTCATACCAGACAAAACATGCATGCATCTTATGAACAATTAAAAATCCATATCAGCTCTGCAAAAATAGTTTTAGTAACCAATTATGCTATCTATTATTCTGACAATTAATTGGATAAAAGCATTGGCACATTGGTGATTAGTTGATTACTAAATCAGTTGACGATTATTTCAATAATCAGTTATTGAGATCATTTCAGACTCACTGTGTTTGTGCCGTTACTGCAGAGATTCAGGATGCAGGCTCCAATCCACCAATCTACTGCATATTACATCCAAGCAGTTCTTTGCTTACTTTACATGCTCTGATGTCATGATGCTGATTGTTCAGCTGCAGGTCTGCAGTTGCTCCTTGTGATCTTGTTTGTAATTGGTTGAGATGTTGGACTGTGACCGGAGCAAAGGGCTGCCCAGGTCATATATTCAGAGGATGTATGTCGCCGTGGTTATTTTCTGCAGCAGCCTGCTCTCTTGGAGTCTGCAAAGGCAGCTGAAACTGAGGCAAAGTCTCAGTTATTAATATGTAGGGATGTGCCGCAAAAAGGTAGTCCCTGGTCTGCACATGTGGAAGGACAGAAAGCAGAAAGCACCACCCTCCCTTCATGTCCTCTGCTTCCTTTTGGAGTCTCTCTCTTTCTCTCCCTCCATCGTTCTTTGTCCTGCAAACACACAAACCGGAGAAGGGTTGAAGAGGGAGAAGGGGGAGGGGTTAGCCAGCATGTCAAAGACGGAGGGGGGGGGGGAGAAAAAGCGAGTGAATTGCATGTGGCAGAGGGACACAGAAAGCAGACGGTCAGGTCAGCCGGGAACAAAACTAAACGAAAACATCTTTTCTTTCTTTCTTTTTTGTTTTTCCTTCTTGATTACGTGTAACCTCTTCTTCACTGCTGCTGAGCAGATTAGGTGTCAAACTTGTGCTGGGTGCGAGCCGTCAGAGAGGACGCCAGCTAGAAGGTGAACATTTAAAGAAAAAATAAAAATGAGGATGGGGTATCACAATGGTTGGATGGAAAAAGAGGGGAAAATGGAGTAAATGAAAGGTGCCCCACTGAGGAATCCAGCAAACCGCTCCACCGCCGGTCGCCCAGCTGCTGGTGATATTGTTGTCTCTGAATCGCACACTAGGAGAGTGTAACGGCAAAGAGGGCGCAGAGCTGACAGCCAGACCCTGCTGCGGGAAAACGAGGCTCCTTCATGTCCGTCCCGGATGTAGAGAAAGACGCAGTGGGAATGGTGCTGGGGACAGGTGCTGGAGCGATCAGAGCGATCAAACCGAGAGTGAAAGTGTCAGCTTTGAAGGGAACGAACACCCGCTAGGAGTGCAACCTGACTCGACCCGCAGTAAGTGTGGCAGATGTTTGTGTTTGTGGCTTTGCTCTTTGGTTCTTCGTGCAGATTGTCGTCCTACTGCAGAAAGTGGAGAAACTGCTTGGCTTTTTTTTTTTCTTTCACTAAAGATCACACCAGAAAAATCCAAATTCTTTTCTTATTACACAAGTCTGATGCAATTCAGTTTCCTCTCTCATCTGTGTGGATAAAAAAAATTGTAAAACTGTGAGGTGGAGAAATATAGTGGCATTCTGCAGATCTTTGCTCAACAGAATAATAAACAAATATTTAGCTGTGTGTAGCTTTAAAACGACTTAACACTTTGACCGGTCTGAGTTGTTCATCACTATTTATGAACTTGGCTAAAATTTCTTCTATACTTATCAATTTCTTCTAGAAATGTAAACAGTGATGAAAAGATTGGTGGGTACTAGGTATTTTCTCTGTACGTTACCAGAGAATATCCTGAGAAAGCATCAAAGATGTGAAGTTTTTGTAAATCCAAAGAGGTTTGTGGTGATTTATGTCCTTCGTAATTCTGTTTCCAGATGTGTAACTTGAACTACAGGAGTCCACAGCGGCCAACTCGGATGAGCTGAGCTAACAATTAGCCTTTCTAAATGTTTCAGAATTAGTCATTGGTTATTCTAATTGTATCTAAACAGTTATTTTTGAAAACCATATTTTCTTTTTTTTTTAATTTTGTTTGCTGTTTGTCTTGTGCTAATTATATTAGCATTCCGTAACTAAAGCTGCTCAGTATTGATGTCCAGTTTTTGGAAACTTTTAACCTGCTGGTTTTCAGCTGATCCTTTAACAAATAAATAACATTGAAATTATGTTTTTTTCCTAACATTATTATTTATATTAAGCATAAAAAAAAAATTAGGTTTACCGTTTCTGGTAACGTAGAGAGAAACAAGGATGAAAGGTTAGCATCTTATGCTAGCAGTTGGCATGTTAACTTTAGTGACTCCACACAGACTGAAGACCTTTTACTTTAACTGTAAGATTGCCAAAAGACTCAGAACATTTCCAAATCCAGAGTTTTCTGAGACAGACTGATGTTGAAAGGTCAGAAGATAAAACATCAGCTTTGTGGCCTTATCCTCTGTTAGCTTGCTAATCAAGTAGCAGCCTGAATGAAATGCCGACATGTCATAAATGGTTTCCTTTTTAAAATCTGGCGTGCCTGTGCTTCCTCAGATACACCTGATTGATGCTGGAGGCAGATTTCTTCTGAACATGGCACCTGGCATTAATGCCAGAGAGTTCAGCCTTTGTTTTATCAGACCAGAGAATTTTAATCCTTATGATTTGAGAGTCCTGCAGCTGTCTTTTGGTAAAGTCACTCCACAGAGCAATTGTGGAGCTCTAACAGAATGACTATTGGGTTCTTGGTCACTTCCCTCATTAAGACCTTTCTTTTGTATTTGCTGAGTTTAGTTTAGGAATTATCCTGGTGGTCCCAAATGTCTTCCATTACGGACAATGGAGGTCATTAAGAGCTTCGAAGCAGCAGGACATTTCTGTAGGCTTCCTTACAAAAATCTCTCTTAATGCTGTTTCAGCAGATGAAAATACAAGACCTGGAGTTGGATGAGTGTTTGCCTTGAGTTCAGCGGTATCTACTGTAATTTGCAGAGTTGGATAGATGGTTGACTTATTTATTGGTGGGAAACAGTCCTGTCAGCCTCCATTGGAAAAAGAGATTGAGCCTGTTGGCAAAATGGTTGATTTGTTGTTCATGTTTCTCTCTGTGTAAATACTTTGATGAACCAGAGATTAGAAGTCAGATTTTGCATTTTGGATGATTAAAATCACACTTCTGATTTATTTTTCCCCTTACGTTTCTGCTTTCAAAATCTCTTTCATGATCCTATAATTCATAGTTGACCTAAAAATCAATGAGATGATGTTCAAAATGCTTCTGAGCTTTCTCTGTTCAGGCTGCTGTGTCTGTGAGGCAGCATGAAGCTTTTCCATAGGTGGTTCATAAAGAATGAGCCAAACATGCACCAATACCAATTTTTTGTGGGTGTTTTATGATCTCTGACGGTTTGTTTTTGTAGAACGTTGACCTGCCAAACCTGGATTTTTTTTAATGTAAGATTTAAGAACAGCCCCAGGTCTTTTTGTTGTAAGCAGTCATTAT
This sequence comes from Poecilia formosa, assembly GCF_000485575.1. Lineage (NCBI taxonomy): Eukaryota > Metazoa > Chordata > Actinopteri > Cyprinodontiformes > Poeciliidae > Poecilia > Poecilia formosa. The sequence continues at coordinate 723,099 of NW_006800018.1, read as the reverse complement.
TTACGGACTGTGGTGTTCCCTTTGTGAAAGCAGAGGCGCTATAAAACACGGTTTTATTAATCTTTTAATACAAAAGCCTGTTTCAGATCATCCTTTTTCTCTGTGATCTACACTTGCTTATGATTCTGTGTGAATAACCTGAACATTGAGTTGTAAAATGTTATGCAGGACTGCAAAAGGAGGGATGTGGTAATGTGGCACAAATCAAATGGAGGAGAGCAGCTCAGAAACAGGGCCTCGTATCGACCCCCTAGTTCTCCATCTGGTTGGAGAAATATGTTTATCAGCAGAATCTGTTGCTGAAGATCACCCACAGCATTGTTGCTCATAGTTAAAACCTTGAATCCATTCAGACAGCCTGCCTGCATTGAGATATGGACACAAGCACTGTGTAATACACACTGCATGCGTCTTCCACAAACACCTTATGGAAGATCCCTTGGTGGAGGAATGCTACGTTGTTAGCCGCTAGCCTCATTGATCTCTGCAGGTCAGCTTCATACGATGTGCAGTTCATGTTTATGGTGGAAGCGTTTTCTGAAAGGGGTTAAAGGTGAAATAATTCTGGAGCCTCTCTGCTTATGCTTTTTACTTTTATTTTCTGTGTATCTAGAAAATAAAAGTTTGTCCTTGGATTGGTCCATTTGGGTCCATAGTTTGTCCTTGGATTGGTCCAAAGTTTGTCCTTGGATTGGTCCTTGGATTGGTCCAAAGTTTGTCCTTGGATTGGTCCATTTGGGTCCATAGCAACGTCTCCACATCGCAATGACTTCTTCTCTTTATTTCCATTCAAACCCAACATTCATTTTGATAAAATTCAGGAAAGATGTGGTCTACTCCTCTTAAATGCCTCCAGCTATTGGGCCATTTTTGTTGTTGCTTCACTATTTTCTCTGAAAACAGGAAGACTTTTCACTCATGGATGTAAAACCGAGATAATCGGCTCATCGCTCTCATGCTATGTTGTGTCAGAAAGCAGAGAAACGACCACAGAAAGGACAATTGTTGCCATGTGAAGGCTCTATTCACTGTATATCTACCAGAGACAACTGCGTCTGAGGTTTGCTCAGATGGGAGCACAAACACACAGATGTCTTTTTCCTTCACTCACTTTGGAACCCCTCCCGCTTCTACCCCCAACACACACAAACACGGATTCACACAACGTTAATAGTAAATGGACTGCATTTAGCTGCAGCTTGTCCAGTCTTACTGACCACTCAGTGCTTTCACACTACCAGTTACATGCAGCCGTTCTCACACACACACAAACACACTGACATGCAGAGGATCTGGGTCAGTGCAGCCCCTCACCAATATGTGCTTTGATTTCAAACATTTTCATCCGTTTCATCTCCCTGTACTTCAAGTACTTTGTGTTAGTTTATTTCATCCTGTAGTTTTCATATATGAATAAAGTTGTAATTAGTCACAGAAATCACCATTTTATTAAACTGTATTTTTTCTCAAAACTTTGTTTTAAGCCCTATTTACACTCATTGTAAATGTATTTATTTTTTTTAATGACACCTTTTGACTACACAGTTGCATCTCAATTTACTCAATTTAAACAATCGGTTTTGCAGAGCGCTGTGAGTTGGTCTAAAACGTCCTGCACCAGATGGCTTCAGGATGTTTTGTCTGGTGTGAAAGTACAAAATAATTAAAACTAGAAAGGGCAAAGAGGCAAAATGATGAGCATCCTCCAGCAGATTGGTGGACAACATGAGGCTCAGTGTCCTGCCAACAAACTGCTGGACGCAGGACGGCTAAGTGGGATCAAACTCACAGACTTCCTACTGTCCTCACAGTTACCCTTCAAAGTTTTCTTGTTTAGAACAATTGTCTGAAATTCGCCCTTCACTCACACATTACCAATTAGAATAGTTTAAAACATTATTTTGAAATTTCCTACCCAACTCTTTTGGGCACAAAGTGGAGCCATCGGGCAGTGCGATCTGTCACCACCATGTCAGCTGGTTTTAAGATTTGGAGCCATTTTGTAGGATCCGCTAGAAAATGGCCATAATTTGGTCATGTGACTCCACTAAACCATTTCTACCAGCAGGAAACTTCTGACAGGTATTTTTATGTTTTATGGTACCAATAAATCAGCCGAGATTTTCTTAATTTGGGTAGATTGGTGTGGCTGAAATACTAAAATATTTAATGTTTACATCCATCGCTGCTATGGTTTTTAATGACTTAGCAAGCTTATCATGCTTTGGTTTTAACTGCGAGCAGAATATTGAAAAGGTTTTTGCCCACATTTGTAATGGAAACGCAGCTATTGTCCCTTTTTACCTGCAGTCAGAAAGAGCTGACCGACAGATGACCCCAGTTACATCTGAACGTGCACGGTTAGCAGTAGTCACCCCACTGTTGCCACCTTACTGACTTTGTTTATATATTTAGCAACTTTTCAGACAAAAAGAAAATCGGTATTGGCAGGTCAGGCTTTTTAAAGATCAGAAACCTGATGACAAACTGAGACCAAACCGTTTAAGTAGAGTCTAAAGATCAGTGTAGTCTTCAACCTGTAGTGGCATATCCTGAGATCAGCAGGTACTTCTTACCAGATAAACTGAAACACCGTCACAAACACTGTAAGAAGATCATTTACTGCATTCTGCATATCGGTTAAATCCAGGTTTGTAGTCTCAGATCTGTTGAACATCGTGTGGCTCTAAATGAATCCAGTTCTTGTGATCCGAATCTTTATTGTTCAGATGGAGACGTGTAACATTTCCTACCTGTGTGCTTATCTGATCTTTCAGCTGACCCTGGGAGATGAGCAGTGTGAAGTGACCCGGAACGGTTACGAGTCCAAAGAGCTGGTGTACTTGGTTCATATCTACTGCCAGGTAAGACTGCAGAGACCTGACGCCACCTGCGCTTCCACTGGATTGCACAATTTGACATTTCGAATAAATTCTCGGTTTTCGATAAAAAGTTTTGCCGAAAACATTTTATCGGCAAACCGTGATGCAGTTTGGCTTTAAAAAAACTGCATCACACAAGTCACATGATCAACAACCTTATTTGGTTGCCGCTGGTGCAAACCACGAAGAAGAAGACGACGGCGACGAGAAGAAGTTGGAGGCTTATGTTTTCTAATGAACAAACTTATTCACGTGTGATTTTAATTGCGTTTCTTAATTGGAAACACAGAAATAGCTAGTGTGATTTTGACATTAGAATATCGACCGTGTTTTGCACATTATTCAGCTACTAATCGTCATCACATTCTGTTCAGGTATCATAGGTCCTTCCTTATTTATTCAACTCCTTGCAGCCGTTGGAAAACCTGTAAATCTGCCCTGGTTCTATTTGGAAAAGAGGAAAAAACCTCCTGCATAAACATGGCCTCGAGTCGAGCACTCTGAGCCCTCAATAGAGGAAGACGAGTCGAGTGCCACAAACCCAAAAGAAGGAGGAGTAAGCAGGAGCGCCGTCTGAAAGTGGAGCAAAAAGCCCACAGAGTCCTCCCTGTGGCGTCTCTCCCTGCCAGCATTTTTTAAAACGGCACCAGGATCAGTCGGCTGAGCTGCATTCTGCAGCTCCCGTCCCACAAGTTCTGGCATCACCTCAAATAGATCCTTCTTTAGCAAATCAAAGCAGAGGACATTTTCTACCTCTAGTTTGCCTCCATGGGGGTTTGGAGTTCTTTGACAGGATCAAACGGAACAAATCTCTGAAATCCTGGTTTTGTTTTTGACTAGAAATGGGTTGAACTGAATGCAGGGGATTGGAGGTAGGAACTCTGGGTCTTTTTAAAAAAATCTTTCTGTTTATTTAGATAATTGTTATAGCCAATGAAAACCCTTTTTTTTCCAGTAAAAGCTAAATATTCCATAGGATTGAGTTAAAAATGTTTTTTTTTTTATAAGAATGTTAGTGGAAAATCAATTGGAAGGAAAAAGTGTAGTGACTAAAGGTGCACCAGCAGTAACTACAACTGCAACCTTGATGTTAGGTTGCAAAGTCAGGTCAAGAGTTTGGGGCAGAATCACAGCTGGAGTTAGCAGCCACTGCACACACAGTGTGCAACAATTTGAGACCAGAGGTCACAGTTAGTTATTGTGAACAGATTATTTAGATCCTGAAACACAAAATATTGTTGAAGCCAGATTTTGCCTTGACTGTGTTTTTCCTGGCGTCTTGTAACGGCATGCGTCATCGTCTTCATTAGTATAAGAATGAGCAGTTAGCTCTGGAAGCAGCCAGTGGATCTGACCGCTGTGCGTGTGTGTGCGTGTGTGTTCTGTTCCTGAAGGGCCGGAGCTGGATTGTGAAGCGCAGCTATGAGGATTTCCGTGTTCTGGACAAACATCTGCATCTCTGCATCTACGACCGGCGCTTCTCCCAGCTGCCTGAGCTGCCCCGATTGGACAGTCTGACTGACCAATCAGAGGTGAGCTTGTCTGATCCATCTTTCTGTTCGGTGTTGTGATGTAGGAAAAAAAAGATGGGTGTTCAGGTTAGGAAATGAGTGACTCTATGTCAGAGCCCACTTTCTCCAATTAAAATGAAGAGGTGAAAGTTCAACTCCAACTCTTTTATACCTTCATACTCTCACCAGTTCTTAATTTTTCTTCATGCATTTCAGCTCCACTTTGAGTCAGATTAAAGCTTCGTCGTTCGCTGACAATTATCTTTTAAGATTTAATTCAGCTGTAAAAACTGCCAAAGTTGCTTTGTGCTATTTAAGATAATATAAAACAGAAATATAAAAAGGTATTGCCCTGCGACAGACTGGCGACCTGTCCAGGGTGTACCCCGCCTCTCGCCCGGAACGTTAGCTGGAGATAGGCACCAGCACCCCTCCCGACCCCACTGAGGGACAAGGGTGTTCAGAAAATGGATGGATGGATGGATAAAAAGGTATTTCTGCTCAAAGAAAAATACTAGAAAGATATAAATAGCTGTTAATGTTCTGAATTAATCGAAAAGTGTTGCTTTTTTATCTTTGTAATGACTAAATTAACACCTGTTTTTCCTGTCTTTATGTTGGTCACGTCTTCATTATTTATTGCTGTAAATTTTATTGCACAGATGCTTCTTCCTTATTGGTTCACTAGAAGCAAACTAATCTGAGGAGATTACTGAAATGACTAAGGAATTACTGAGTGCTTTCTAAAAACCGAGACAAGCAGTGGGTGAGCCTTCACCTTCACAATGAAGATTATAAATATGATATAAAACCTCTCTTACAACACACGTTCATGTGTGTCTTCAAAAACTTTATTTCTTTACAGCTAAAAACAACCCAGTTGCCACAGAGACGGTTTCTGATGAACACACACTCACACCTCGAGTAGTCAGCTGCTAATCGTTTTCTTTCTCCTTCTTATTATCAAAAGATGCCTGCAAACACAAGTACATATTGTTCCTTTTATTCTTAGTTTATTATTTCCTTAATTTATGTTTTTATACTTTGCCTTCATGCTATTGGCGCTTTAAACCCAAAGTCAGATTCCTTGTTTCTGCACACAGTCTTAGCCAGTGAAGCTGTTCCTGATTGTGTTGAATCCTGAGAAAAGTTTGTTATTCACAAAGTGCTGGGAACTGCCTCTGGTCAGGGAGGAGCTGCACTCGTCCACAGATTCCCTGATGTGCCTTTTACATCAACTGTCTCTGGGAATGTAAAACAGCTGAACCTCCAATGAGTGTTAGACATCTCTCCAGGATGTTGTGACGTTTTTTTTTGTTGTTGTTTTTTCTGGTTAGAGACGTGTAGGGCCAACAGTTTGCTGCAGATGTAGTCTCTTATTGAGAGGAAGCACCTTCTCAGCTAGCAGCTCACCCATTTCAGTTAAAGTGTTTATCACACAGTAGTCGTAGTTACCAGGTGACGGGGACGGTGGACTAATGGGCTGCTATCTTCCATCTCCAGACGGTTTCCCAGATGTTGTTGGCGTACCTCTCCCGACTCTCGGCCATCGCTGACAACAAGATTAACTGTGGCCCCGCCCTCACATGGATGGAGGTAACTCTGCTCTGTCTTAAAGGTTTACCTTCATTTTGTTTGTGAAATGTTATTCTAGTCATGGCCAAAACCTTTCAGCTTTGGTTTGTGTGGTGTCAATCTAACAGGGATTAGACTCTTATTTATTCATCACAAAGAGAAAATTCTGTGTACCTGTATGTCGCTTTTATGTAAGCCTCAGTCCTTCGCCAACGAGAAGCTGAGGAAGTCTTTTTCAAATCACATGGACTGTGCCACTTCATAAAATAGTTTTTATCATGAGAAGCATCAGCTTTCAGGATGAACCAGGAAACACCAGGAGCCCTTTATGTCTGTGAACAACAGGAAAGACAGGCTGCAAATCTGCAAAAAGCACCAGAGGAAGTTAGTTATTCCAATAAATTTGCCTTCTGATTGTTTTGGAGATCTGGAAAATTGTTTTATCAACAGAAAAAAAACCAGATGGTGCAGTTTCCTTGCAAGGTAGTTCTACTTAATTCTGCCAGGAAAAATTGAGTGGGATCAAAACTTTGTTCAATAGCTACTTTTTCCACCATTTCAAGGACAGGTTGGTGATCAAAGTATGCTGCAGCCTGAAGGAAGTGTCTCAAAGATTAGAAGACTGTGATTGTGGGGCAGTGTTCAGGAAACTCCTCAGATCTCATAACCTTCATTGAGAAGCTGGGATCAGCTTTTAAGAAGTAGATGGAGAAACGGAAACCAGGGTCACTGTCTGCTAGGATTTGGCCCAGAAGTTGATATCCCTGATGATCTAGTGAACTGTAAATGTTAAAGTGAGCATGCATTTTAATTTTGGCAGGCCATAGAAATATATTTAAAAAATCTATAACTGTTTAACCCATAAAAAAATGAAACCGTTATCCATGACTTTTGTTTGACTTTGAAATGCCTCATTTTTATACACGGTGAAATTATAAAGTTTGCACTTAATACATTTTACCAAAGCAGCCTTTTTCCGTAAGTGGAACCTTACGATGGTCTGAGTCTGGAAACTTTACATTTCTCTGGAGTGACTTTATTTAACAAGATGAAATAAAACTTAAATATGATTGCTGCTTTTGTAAATATGTCCAAACTAATAGCTATGGAGACATTTTTTATAGTGATCTATTAGTTGTGCATTGATGCTGTTAATGATATTTATTGTGCGTGCGTGTGTGTGTGTGTGTGTGTGTGTGCGTGTGCGTGTGCATGTTGACCAGGTGGATAATAAGGGGAATCATCTGCTGGTTCATGAAGAGTCCTCCATCAACGTGCCAGCCATCGCTGCAGCTCACGTCATTAAGCGCTACATCGCTCAGGCCTCAGATGAGCTGTCGTTTGAGGTGATGATCATAATCATTAGTAAACCAACACTTTTTTTTTCTTTATTATTAGGATAAGCATTTCCTGTTTTGTGTTTAAAGGTGTATCTGTATGGATGGTTGGTTGATGTTTAGTTGTTTATGGTGCAGTGAACTGACTTTTGACAGAAGTGGTAAAATTATTTTCTTCAAACTACTCTTTTTCATTCAAACGTTTTTGTTTGTCAGTATGTAACATGCATTACAAACTGTAAATGAATTAAATAAACAAATAAGTAATTAAAAAAATAGCACTAGTCAACTTATATCATTAGTAAACCAGTTCTACATCTGACCTCGTAGCTTCACATCCAGGTTCCTCTTTGTTTCTCTGTCCCTCTGGAAAAACCGAATAGTGTTCTGCTGGTTTGATTAGATTGATTAAATATTTAAACACACAACTTATCCTGAAGGTTCTGTTCATGTGGACCTCCAGAATCTCAAGAAGAATTACTTCCTGAATCCTTCAGGTTCCTGCAAAGGGACATGAGAGCAGAGGGGGAAAGATGACAGCAAGCATTAATAGGAACTGAAAAGACGGTTGTATGTCGACAGTGTTGATCCTCTTCTTGTCTGTTGCTCTGTGCAGGTTGGGGACATCGTCTCTGTGATTGACATGCCCCCGAAAGAGGACACCACCTGGTGGAGGGGCAAGCATGGCTTTCAGGTACTCTCACACCACATGGCAGAAATCAAAAGAATCCACCTTCACTTTCAGTCTGAGCCTCAGGCATGACAGCGTGAGGATTTTAGGAGACGAGAAAGAAGTATTGCGTTTCAAAGTACATTTTTGATTAAAAAAACAAAGCAAGCAACAAATCCCCCTTGTGTGAGGCTTTGCAGAGATTACCGGTGCACCTGCCTCTCCTGTGACACTCAACGCATTATTACCAAGCTTTCAGTTCAGATCTGAAACAGGTGTTACTCAGGCATGACTTACATGAACAATGACCTGCTGCATTATTGACTAGATAGTCACACCTGCAGTTTAACAAATCTATTGTGAAAATGTTAAGTGACGATAAGAACAATTTCTTTGTTCTGCTTCTCTTTGTTTTTTGCTCTTTTTTTGTCATATTCTTCTTTAGGACACCAGTCGCATAAAGAAAATGTGATTTGTATCACAAAACAGCCCAGAGAATAACTGCATTTAATCATATTGTCACATTTATTGACATGATGCCGTCATGGATCATGGATTTTAAATAATTGGAATTCATTGTGACGCCGTTGAATCAAAATTCTTATGAAACGATGTTTTATCACGATAAATGATAAACAATGCAATAAATCCCTGCCCCTATTAATAAAACAATACTTAGGAGCAGCATTCAAAATGTTCTTGAGCTGGTCAAGCTGAAATTTCTGTTGTTTTGATCATCTCTTATGTAAATGTACGTCTTTAAAATCTGGATCTAATGAAGTTTTTTGCTCTTCAGACCTGAATGAGGACAGATGATTGAAGGGAAGCAACTGCTAACAGTATATCTTCTTTTGCACTGAATCATTATAATGTTATATGTTTACCGTAGCCGTGTAACACTCTGCACGCTAAACGTACAAACCTGCAGATTACCAAAGTAACGGCTGATGACTGATTGAAACAGATGAGCTGCAGATGAAACGAGTTCTCGTGTTTCCAGTCCTCGTGTCCTCTAACTAACTCCAGCTCTCTGTTCGCTTCCCTCCCTTCAGGTCGGCTTCTTTCCCAGCGAGTGTGTGGAGCTCATAAACGATAAAGTGCCACAGTCCATGACCAACTCTGTGCCAAAACCAGGTACTGCCGCCGCTCTGCATCCATTCTGGACTGGGGGCTTCAGGGTGGGCTTGAGGTTTCCTTAGTAATAATCAATCTCCGTTGACGACATTATAGATCATAAACAGCCGTCTTATCGCACCAGACTGACTCAGATGTAGGAAATCCGTGCAGATCGTTGTGTCGGGAACAAACAGACTCACTGTCCTTGGCACCCTCCCACCCCCCACTCCACCCCACCATCAGCTGCAGCTGTTTAGCATTAGATCGTCCTAGAATGGAAGAGAGCGCCATCAAAATGCCAAATCCATTCATGATCAAAGTGCAGTGTGTTTTATAAATCTGCCTCCTTCCTTCCAAATCCATGACTGTGACTCACTGTCACAACCATCCACTGGGCTTTATGGTGGGTGACTGAATCCAAACCACCACAGACCCTCTAAGACGTTAGGGAATGATGAAATGGAAATGAAAACACTCCAAGTTCCACAGCTAATGAGGATGTAGGAATTTCATCAGAGGTTAAATTATCTGGTTTTACTAACCTCATCCACTCTAACTAAACCAGACTGCTGCTTTGCTTCTTAGCTGTCGGCCTGCACATCCACAGCTCCCCTCTGTCTCAAGTTGGGTTCCTGCTTGCCTACTTCCTGCTTTTCAATGTTTCAGGGCCTGTTTTGATTTTTGCATCTTTTTGCCATAAAATAGTCGCAGGTCAGTTGCATCATTTGCATACCTTAAAAGTTGCTTTAATTTTTCAGTTCTTTTTATTTTCTGAGTCATAACCCTATGTCCTAGATACAACAGAGTATTATTATAATAATGAATAAGCTTATTATGAGAGTAAAGCCGTAAGAATATGAGAAAAATGTCATAATAATAGAAAAATGTTGTAATAATACAAGAAAAATTTTGTAATAAAGCAAGAAAAATGTAATAATGCAAGAAAAAAGTTGTAATAATGACAGAAAAGTTATGACACAAGAATAGTCATAACATTCCCAGAATAGTGGTGATTATATGAGAAAAAGTTGTAACACAAGTAAAAAAGTCATATTACGAGGAGAAAAAGTCAAATAGGAGAATAAAGTTGACTTAATATGAAAATGAAGTCGTATTACCAGAATAAAGTCGTAATCATACAAGAAAAAAGTCATATGACAATAAAGTTGTAATATTTGAATGAAGTAGTAATTCTGTAACTCCTGCACAAAAATCAATTGAAGATTAAAATAAGGAATGTTGAGCATCTTTAGTGCCGTGTTAGGACATAATCTTTATCTTTACCAGCAGCAGTAGTTCGAACCAGACGAATTGGTCACCTCAGTTCTTGAAGCTTTGCTCTCATTAAAACAACTTTTTTTCTGGTAATTTTATGACTCTTAGTCTGACCCTCCTACTCTGCTGTACCTAAATGAACAGTTTACTGCAGATTAAAGCAGATTAAGTGCTAAAGCACCCTCTTATGTGTTGAATGTCGCACTGTTTGCTCGGCGCTGCTTCACTGCGTTGTTTATAATGTTTGCTGGTTTATTTTGAGCATGTCTTAATTTGCTGCCTTTGACTGTGACTCCTCTGCCTCAGCCTCCCCATCCTCTGGCCTGCAGCCTGCTTCATGGAGTCTCTTCCCCCCCTGTGCGTGTTGGTATACACACCTCACCTGCCTGTCTGAATATTCACCCTCACTCACCTGCATATAAACACAAAATTGTTCAAAATGACTTTTATTTAAAAATGCAGATCAGATTCCAGTGCAGCTTCTTCACTCGTTAGATCAAGCTAGTTTTTCCTTCGTACACACGAAAACATACACGGCTGGTTTGTTATCTGACTTAAAGTGCTTTTCTCCCTCTGATTCTCTCATGCCTCCATCATCCAACCATGCATCCATCCATCCATTCATCCATCCAAATGTCTGTTGGTCCATCCGTCCATGGGATTGCATGCAGACTTGGAGATGGAGAGTGTAATGCCGGACAGTGCATGGGTGGCCGACCCGCTAAACCACTACAACCTAAGTTCAGGTAGACCAAACCCCCTTCCAGTGTGTTGTCCCACCACCTCCTAACAGCAACACACACACACACAAAAAAGAACTAACTCCTTCCTCCTGAGTTGTTGCACTGTGTGTCTCTTAACATTCTTATTGGTTGCAGTATCTAAACTGGGTTTGAGCTCAACTCTTCACTTATGGGAAGGTTTTGTGGTCTTTTGATGTGTTTTATTTGAAGAGAACATGAAAATAAATAGCAGCACACCCGCAACTTTGCCCTTTGTTTTCTTTTTTTTTCTTCCTATGTTTTTCTTTCTTTCTTTCTTTCTTTCTTTCTTTCTTCCTTTCTTTCTTTCTTTCTTTCTTTCTTTCTTTCTTTCTCTTTCATCACCAAATTACTCTGGATTGTGGGAAGAAGTTAAACGTTTTTAAGCAAAAATGCGACTCTCTCTGGGATGAGGAGCAACTATTGGGACTCTAACTTGTTTGTACAACGCACGGCTCGTGGTAGCGCTCACCTTTCTGTTCCTGGTGGTGAAGGAATATCCTGACGTCACAAGGAATGAGGAACTGAACTTGGTTTTAGTTTTCTTCTCTCAATCCTTTTACATCCTGAAAGTGTCCATTTATTGTCGGTCTTCCTAAGTTTGCATCCTTTGCTTTTACACACCTGCTGATTTATTGCAAGCTCTGCCCTTGTGTGCAAAGTGCATGCATAATATGCACATTAATCTAATAAATCTGAACCCAAGTTAAAGAAGAAGAAAAAAAAAAGTATTTAATTCTTTGGTGTAACTCTTCAAAAGATGGGAGGAACATTTGTAAGCAGGGAGCAGGACCGGAGTAAATAAGTGATGAGAGTGTGAATCCTGATCCTAGAGAACCACACAGAGCTGCTGGTTGTGTGTGTGTGTGTGGGGGGGGGGTGCGTGTGGTGCTGGGGGGTGACGAGGGCCATCTGTGTGTGTCTGGTTGAAGGTGAAAGGCCGCTGCAGGAATGCCATGGTGCTAGCCCTCCACCAGTCTTGATTTATTTAATCCGTTCACAATGAAGGGCCCTGTAAACCCATCCGAGCGACGTTGAGGCTTTGTCCTGCAGGAGTTGGAGTCTCTGTCTCCCTCTCCATGGCGACTGAAAGAGCACATTCCTGCAGGGAACCACACGCTACTGGAAAAATCTCCCCGCTCTGCCTGGACCCACTTTCCCCCACCACCAACCAATGCTGGATGGAAACTGTTAGCGTGCAACCGTCTCAGTTAAAATCAAGACCATGCAAGCTCAAGGCTGCTGATCCTTTATTCTGGATGCTGGGGTTGCTTTGCTCTGAAACCTGGAATTAGACTCTCCAGCCCAAACAGTAGAAATAAAGTTTTTTCTCGTTTTGTTTTGTTTTGTTTTGTTTTGTTTTATGTCAGTTCGAAACCAGAAAGTTGGGGAACTTCAGATGAAGTGAATGTCCGTTAAACGTCTTTCCTCCGCACACGGCCCAGTAGACCTGACCCAGATGCAGAGCCGGCTCTCGTCTGCTCCCCTCTTCATCATGTGTGGGGACCGACAATCTGGGCAGCTGTGAGCATGTTGGAGCCAAGACAGCTGGTTATGTGAGGCAGAGAGGAAGGAGAACGGGGAGAGAATGTGCGAGACAGGGTTTGATTTGTCCTCCCATTCCCAAGGATTATGGATCATTTCCTGCTGCTGTGAAACTATGCAAGCTGCTTTGTGTACTATGCTAAGCCTCTGGAAGGTTTGTTTGCAGGAACTTTTTGTTGTTTTCCGCTTCTATTTTATCGCAGTGGTATGCAAAAAAAACAACAACAAAGTTGTAAAACTGTGAATCAACGATTTTTAAAATGCAAATCTGAATATAGATGAGTGGAAGGATTAGAGTAGATTAGAGTTACAACTAAATAGGTAGAGGCATAAAACCTCTGACCTTATCCAGAAATCAGAGTTGGTCCTTCGAACATTTAGTTTGAGAAGCCCTGATGTAAAACTTCATGTTGTAGTTTATAATTTAATTTATTCGATCTAAAACACTCAGACTCGCACACATAGTAGTAATAATGGCTGTTACTATACAGTCAGAACTCCAACTGCAAATTAAAGAAATTCAAATCAAAGTCAAGTGAAAATAATCCAAGTGTTGCATAAATTGCTTATACATGCCTACACTTAAGCCATTTCAACTCTTCATAGCTTTACAATAAGAAAAAGTTAATAGAAAGCACAGAACCAACAACTAAACCCAGACAACAGGAGAAAAAAGATTAATAAGTAGGTGAATCGTCATCAAGAAGATTTCGATCAGATTTCAAGTCCCTTTATAGCCTTCACTGATTCTGTTTTAATTCTCTTAAACTGTCACATTTTTACGTAGTTTAAGATCTTCAAGCAAACTACTCCACTGCTTAACCCCAGCAGCAGAGCTGCACGTATTCCCATCTTAGCTCATATCTCTTTTCTTCATCCATAAACAATTTTTGAATCTTTTTAGGGAGCATTTTATTTTATTTTTTTGCATATTGTTTTGTGCAGTCTTAAATTTTACTAGCTCAACAAACTTTAACACTCCCCACTGGCTTAGCGAAGCATCGGTGTGTTTGTTATATAATACGTGATTTAATCTCCGTATGACTTTTTTGTTGTCGTTTTTGCAGAATATAAATAGGTTGGAAGTTATTTATCCAAATCTTTACAGAATATGACAAACAAGGTCGACCTCTACCTCCGCCGTTTGATGTTTGATCCTGTCCTGCTTTGTTCTGTGTTATTGTGAAGAATTATGATGCATGGACTCAATCATTCATGTGCAAACAGATTCCCTCATTATCACCAGCTTAATTTGATCTGTGACAAAATGTAAAGAAAAAAACAACAAAATATGATTGTGGGGTTTAGGGCTGTCACGATAACAAATTTTGCTGGACGATAAATTGATCCAGAAGTTATTGCGATAAAAGATAATATTGTTGTTTTGAGATCATTTTTAAGTAATATAATTGTAATGGCAAAATAATAATTCAAGAGCACATTCTCAAAGATCTGTAAACGTTAAGTTCTAATGAACATTTAACACTGGAACTGGAAGACATTTTAAATATCCAAAATCAATAAAACGACAACTAAAATGAACTTTAAAGTCTTTGTAAACAAAACTGTCCTTCAAAATAAGGGCTAGTTGAGACCAAATCACCAAACTGAAGACTTTTGTCATCCAGTTTTGGTAGAAACGGAGAGAAATGATAAATCATGCCAAAGGAAATTATTGAGTTTGTTTTAATTTATCATTTGATTAATTGATTTGTTGATTATTGTGACAGGCCTCGGTATGAATACTTTTGTAAGGCACTCTCCTAACAAGTCAGGCGTTATGAACTGTTTAACTATTGCTTGTTTCAGTAGGTGTTAAGGTAGATGAATCATTTCAATAACTGCAGTCATATATAAAAAGAAAGCAAAGCATGCGTCAGTTTTAAGGTTTTATATATCAGGTCATAAAGTGTTGACACGTCATAATACGCTGCGTGGTTTCGTTCATTTCACTTTGTCCTGACTCACATTTTAGGACCTTATTAGGTGAGTTTTACGTTCTAAAATGTAAAACTTTAGCGCTGAAGGAATCTGTTCTTAATTTGTATCCTGACTACATTACACTAGAGTGACCCTGAGCCTTTACATGCTCTGCTGCTCGTTATATAAACAACATTCTCACGGTTCCCCTGCAGTTGTAAAACATGCTGCTATGAATCCAGCAGGTAGGAATTCATGTTTATGTTTTTGACAGCTTTGCCTCTGCCGCATCGAACTGAAACCATGTTTCCTGTCTTTTCCCTGGACTTCAATACATTAGCTATACGCAGGTTACTGCACTTAGCACACATCACTTGAGGTGTTAAAGAAAATATTAGGACAGGTAGGACACATTAAGTATTAGATTCAGTCTGCAGCTCTCTTATGATAATATATACTTTTATTGTACTGCAGTTGCTACTTACTGCTGAGGTATTCATACGTTTCTTCTTTAACTGCTAACAAGGCCACTGGTTAATTATTTAAAGACAATATAAAGGTAAATCTGAAGAAGTCATGAGACAAATGAGGCAAGTCAAAAAGAGACAAACTCTTAAAGAGATTCTCAGACCGTTGAGGAAGAGTCACATTCTTGTGTTTGGGTCCAGTTTTCAAATCAAAACCACAGATGGGTTGGTAGCCAGTATGAAGGTTTATCAAAAATTTACAGGTTGAAAAGCGCTCTGGTGGTTTTCCACTTTACGGTTTTTATTGTTCAAAGTTATTTTAATTGGATCCCAGAGAAACATCTCGTCTTTTTTCCTGCTGTTTGGAGAATAGATGCTGCTCTGCTTGTCCCCTAACTGTTGTTGCACATTTCCTGTCATCTGGCTGAAGAAAGGCTAATACACTCTTCTTTGGCTATTTTTAAAATATTTATCTTGTCAGCAATTAGTATATAAGCTGTTCTTTCTACGTTTTTCCTTAAGTCAGTAAGGAAAAACTGACTTACTGACTTAAGTCACTGTTAAATTATTTTTACAAGTCAAAATACTGTTGCTTTTCTGATTTGGGTATAGTGATTAGATCATGTTACACTTTTGTTTCAAAATGTTGGTGGAAACACTGTGATACCATTAAGAAATATTGTTTTTACTCAAGGTCATTGTACTGTAAAAAATCTTTTACTGGTCTATGGCTATTAGTGACTTTTTAAAGCCAGGACTAAAGAACTTTACTTTTAACCACACTCTTTATGGTTGTGCTGTTTGGCTTCTCCTAGCAGCCACTGAGAGTTAATGTCAGGCCACGGGAGTGAAACTACACCCACTCAATAAAGAATTAACCACAATTCTCAGGAACCTACCCTACTGATGGTAGGCGTTTTATTTGAAACAAATAACACCTTAAATGTTGTCGCAAATGTTTTTAATTACACGTAAACCGCAGAGCACAACAGTGCATACACTGGGGGAGGTATTTACAGTGACATTTCTCATTAAGTTCAATGATGCCTTCAATTGCACTTGTAAATATTTGCTGGAAGTGAATTCAGAGGCGAGAAAGTGAACAAATAGAGCATCGAGGAACGTTGTTGCAAAAATAAAGCCGAGGTCTGTCTGGTTCACAATCGATTGTGCTAAATGAGAAAATCTCCTTTAAAAATACAGTCGTTGATTTTAGGTACTCTAAGTTGTAAATAAAACGTGTTTTTACGTTCATGTTTTTCTTCGTGTTACTTTATATAAGCTTAGTTTAAACGCCAGTTTTAAAGCAACATTTTCTCATACGTGGTGAACCGTTTGAACGTTTAGTATTTCCGGGTTCCCTTGAACGCAGCATGCTTGAAGCTTCTTGAAGTCAGGGAGTGAACGAGTCTGCGGCGCGCGCTGTGTCCGACCTTTAAACCGTTGTTACCCTGCATTGTGGCAGCTCGCGCTTCTCTGAGGAGGTCCAACTGGGATTTTATTCTGGCGCAGATTTAGCGGAACAAAAGCGAGTTGTGCTTTGGACTTGAGCTGCTTTCGTAAATTAAAGCCCCACGGTATGGAGAAGAGGTAGGAAACAGCGTTTGGATTCTGACAAGTTAGGATATATATATTTTTCAATGGAACTTTGTGGATTAATTTTTGTAAACATCTTGCGCTATTTTCCGAAAGGATTCCTTGTTTAAAGAACGTCCTTACTACCAAAACCTGTTCAGGTTATTTCATTGAATTAGTAAAATATAATTACTTGGTATCTCGTATCGGTCATCGTCAGTCCTTCAAAATGACATTTAAGATACTGCTTGACTCACTTTTCCTGAATAAGCTTTTGTTCTTAGTTTAGTAGGGTGTAATAAAACCAGAGATAAGTACCGACGCAAAGCACACAGCCCTTGTCGCTAAAATTTGAATAGTCAGACAGCACCTTGTAAGGTACATGCAGGAAATAGTTTGCAATTTAAATATCTCTTCCACCTTAATAAAATTTATCGTTTGAAGCCTCAGTGCCAGCTCTGTGGCCTCTCTAAGTAAGGAGATGGTTTCCATTTATGTTTAGCCACAGTAATAAAATTACAAGAGATAACAGGGCAGCCTTTGTTTTGCATTTGATTGTGCTGATATTCCCTATAGCCTCCTGTTTTCTGTGTTTCTTGCCCAGTTATTTTTGTTCTCCTCTACTATGGAGGGTTAGAGTTAACATATGGAGCATTGACAGGCCGCATCTCTGGAAACAGTTGCCTCTTTCTGGTGTCATCTATCCACAGGGAGATGAAAGCTTCAGACATTTAGCTGTCCTCGTCATCACTTTGAGCTCTGTCTAAACAGAGGTCACTGACAGTCATGACTGCCGTTTTATTAGTAAGACACTGCACTGCTATTTACACACGTAGCAGTGTGCGGATGTCACCCTGTCAGCAGCTGTAAAGTTTAAACACTGCATGGCTTGCTGTTAATTCTGTCAATAAACATTAGTTTTGCACAGAGATATACTGTTTTGTAATTTTCTAGAAGTTTTGTTGTATGGCTTTACTAAAAAATAAAAAAGCTAACATTGACTAAGTCATCCACGACTGGGGAAATAAACATTTTTAATTTTTCTGCATAAGTTATGATTATGCTGCCAGAAACCTTATAAAGTAGACTTCTGCTTTCTGGTATTTCCTAGAGGCAACAGTGAGAAGAGTCTAAATTTCCTGTTCGGCAGTCTTGGATGTACTGGAAGACTTGACAGACCTTCTGTCAGCGCATCAGATATTCCAGCCTGAAGTACCAATGTACCAATTAGAGAAAAAAAAATTTGTTGCAGCTTCTTTAAAAGTAGTTTTGAATCAAACCAAATATGAAGAAGCATGTTAGTTAACATTTTCTCATTCACTTCCTGATCAGAAGTAACTTTGTCCTATTCCAGGCTCTGGCCATTTCACTGGTGTGTTTCTCGCCGAGCCGGCCCAAGCCATATGAGAGTTGAATGGCCTCTTAGGACCTGTACACCTCTAAGGGGCTCCCAAGAGCACCAAGCTTGCATGAAAAAAATATACATGTACATATTCATAGAATAATAATAATAATAAAATCCAAACTAAATGAACATGAAAAATTACTTCCATATTATTTTTATAGTTGTTACATGAATAATAGGTTAAGATTTTCCTGCTGTTGGGAAGTTATAAGATAACAAACTGTGTTTATCAGCTGGTGTTATTTTCAACCAGTTAAAATAATGTGACACACCTAAATACTGCTCTGCATTTCAAAGTCCAAATATTTTAGTTTGCTACTCTTGAATGGTTAACATCAATGGCCATAATAACACTGGTAATGATAAGCTAATTACAAATGACGCTAGCGATAGTTGGAATGCTACACAGATAGATAAACGTTCATCTTAGCAACATCTGGTGTCGACATGCTGGTAGGAGGGACCCCTAAATTAAAATCTGCTTGGGGCCCCAAAAAGCTTTGGACCGGCCCTGACCTCTACTCAGACTCTGCTTGTTTTGGTCCCGTCTCTGTTTTACAGCTGTTGAGTTGTCCTTTAGTCTGACTGCTGCAGACTTCCAGGTCGTATGACGTAGAGAAATTAGGTTAGGAAAGAATATTGTTGTCATTAAGTCTGGTTTCTTAAGAGATACTGGTGATTCATTGTAAATGCTGATTCAACATGCAGTCAGCTAAGAGCTTCGTGTGTAATCTGCTCAACTTCTTCAGGTTTTATAATCAGCGCCTTGTGTTTGGCTTTGTCCTGCCTCGGTTTAGGGAAGAAAGCGGTTCAGGCTGCTGGCTTCCATGACTCTTTCTGTAAATAAGCGAGTCCCCCTGGTACCTTCTGGAGTCTCACATTGCCAAAGTGATTTTATGATGTTTGCAAACAATAACCACTCTGTCCCACCGGTTTGTAATAAACCCGTATTAGCAGGAGAAAAAGAATGCTGTACTATTCAGAGTAGATTTGGATTGTTGGGAGTCTTCTAACTCTTAAAAGTCCAAAAGTCGGTCACTTGACTGCCAGGAGGTTTTAGAAATCGGTTGAAACTTTCGTTTTTATTTTTAGAGTTGAAAGTTTCCTTTCAACTCTTTGCTCCAGAATCTTCTCTTTGTGTATACACTCAAACCAGCAGAAATCCTCTGTGTACGAACACTGTGCATGCTGTAATTAATTGTTTCTCCCAGCCTTTCACCCTGCTGCTGTCTTGGACCTTTATGGCTGTCATCCTCTGTGACAACAAGCAGATGGGAGTCTCAGTCCAGCTTCTGAGGCATGTCTGTCACTGAACTCATCTCCATGTTGTCCTCTCAGTCAGTGACGTGTCAGCGTGAGCCTGTACCGTTGCACCATCAGCTTCTCCTCCTGCCATATGTGGCAGTGACACTGAAAGCCTTTTTTGATGCCTCGACAGTGAGTAGAGTTAGCTGCATCAGCAGTTCCCGGTTCATCCAGTAGCACAGAAGGAATTTCTTCCAGGGGGGAAACTTGGAGCTCCACGCTTCCCTGATGTGGGAGATATTGTTTTTTGTGCGTGCGTGCGTGTGTGTGTGCATTACTCTGCAGAGGCTGGCTGAAGAGTAGGAGCTGACTCTGCTGCTTTGCAACACAATCAGGAGTCTAGAGGAGTTTTCAGATGTGACTTTTCTCACTGGGAGGAAGGAGAGAATTATAAAGTCAATAGTATTTACTTTAGTAATTTCAAATATTCAATAACTGTGAAGATTTTGCAATCGTTTCATGAATTTTATGTTTAAAAATGTTTTTATTATAGTAATTGGGCATTTTCTTATCAAGGCTGTGGGCTGTTATTTTTAATCACAGTCTTGACTGCAGTTTTTTCCCCAAATTTATAGACACATAGCTGATTTTATAAAGCTCAGAACTGCTGATCCTGATTCTAGCCGTTTCCAGTGTCTCTCTCAGTATTGTGTATGAACATAAAATGTTTGTTTCTGATTTTGATAAATTCAAAATTGAAGGACTTGCCAATAGAATGTGTATAAATAATACAATAGTTTCAGAAAAACCAGGCCATAGTTTGCAGATGTTTTTCTCTCCAAATCACTAAATATCCACAGATCCAGGAAAATCATTGAATAGAACAAGTATCTAAAAGTAAAACCACTACTACCGTATATATGTATTCTTTTACATCCTTTTTAACATGTTGAAAAGGAAAAAGCTCAGATTTACTGAACCAGAAATCTCTGCAGTTAAAGAATTTGACAAACGTTTCAAAATGGAGAAAGAAAATGATTTGAGTTCCTATATTAAATTATTCTTAGTTTCCCATATGAAAAGGATCAAAACTCTATTTTGTTTTTTGTTTTTTGTTTTTTCACATTGACATAGAAGACTAAACTAATGTCATTTCAGTTCTATTAGGATTACCAACATTTCCATTTGCTAAATAGGAGAACAAAGAAACGGAGTTTTTTTTTTTTTGTTTGTTTGTTTTTTTTAATTCAGAATTTCCTTACTATTCATTAGCATAGCCTTTCAGTCTACAAGACTTGGGTCAAATGTTGTGGTATTTAGTGAATAGAATCCTAACTGACCTGAAACAAGAGAAGTTTAGTCTGCAGACGGTGAAGAAACATGCTTCGAATGTAACTTATCAGGTTTCAGCTAATTGTTGTGGCTGCCTGAGTAAACAGCTCCTTGTTCTCTTTGTGGTTTCCACGTACACCTCGCTAATCCTCAAACTAGCAATAACCTCATTAGCAGTTTCCACACGCTGTTGTTTTCTGTAGGAAAGTTGAGCTATCAGGTTTTCAGACTCCAGTTTAAAAAAGTTCAGATAACACTTTTGTGTTCTTACGTTAACTTAAAGCTTCCAGCCTAAGATGAAGAGCAAATACAAACTTTGCTTGCACTAAGTCCTGTTTATCTGAACTCAGCGAAGCGCCACATCGCCTTGCAGCAGAGAACAAGAGCAACTCCCACAATAGTCGGCTTTTATGTGATTAGATTCCTTTTTTCAGGTTTTCGGTACCACAGCAGTTTTTCCATTAAGACAGGAAATGGTGGCCAAAACTTATACAGCAGTTTCAGAGTTACTTAGAATGAACATATAAATTAATAACTTCCAGATGTTGTAATGCTTTAACAGAATAGTGGAATAACGAGATGGGATGATATCAGACATGAATGTCCTCTCTGAAGCGGTGGCTGTGATAAAGAGCGGAAACAGAGCCGGTGGCAAGTTATGCTGCGCAGAACGCTGAGCCCAAAACGATTCTGTAGTTCTGGGGTCAAACAAACGGGACCAGAGTTTGCTGCTGTCCTCTTACTGGTGGCTAACTGGAAGACTTTGAAACCGTCTTGAGAAGCGGACGGCTTTTTTGTTTGTTTGGTGAACTTGATAGCCTTTCCCACATTTCTCCAGAGACGAAGAACGAGCTCGTGACGTTCCTCCGATGGGCTATCTGGTGTTCAGGAAGGTGTTCCGTGGAAGATTCCTTTGTTGTCGCCCGGGAGGCGGGATCCGAGACCGCACGCGCATAAAGAGCGACTTAGCATGAGAATGGAAACTCAAACACACAATAGGGCAGCTTTGACCAGTTTGGGTTTTCACTCCCCTGCATGGATCAATGTGAGAGTCTGTGTACAGCCCACAGTAAACAACCGTTCTCATCACCTAACGCGTCTTTTTTCTGTCTTCCTTCCTGTCTCAGTTTCTAAGAAGCACGGCAAACTGATCACCTTCTTGCGCTCCTTCATGAAGTCCAGGCCCACCAAGCAAAAGCTGAAGCAGCGAGGGATCCTCCGGGAAAGGGTGTTCGGCTGTGACCTGGGAGAGCACCTCCTCAACTCAGGACATGATGGTAATGCTTTTTTTAATTGAACACTTCCAGTTTTTTGCATTCAAACGAGTATTTCTGTGCTTTGGTTAACACAGAGACACTGAGTGAATCAGCAGAGAGAATCCGTTCAGCTTTAAGCTAAGAGCTCGGGTTAAGGGAGGCTTAACTGCACAAAATGCTCCCTGGGGATGGAGATGTTTACTTGCAGTTAATATAATACACATCATCTAAGTACACATCAGCTTCCCCGTCTCTCTCTGCTGCAGGAGAACCAATATTTACATTCATTGGGCACCGACTGTGTGAGCTTTCCTCAGGTGAGCCGAGGAGCAAAATGGAGTCCAGACTGTACTCACACCATCAGAGCCTGGTTTAGGTTTAGTTTAGCCTAAATTTAGTTAGTTTTGGCTTTCCAAATTAGGGCTGAAGTGATTAATCAGATTAATTGTGACTATTAAAATAATCGTCAACTAATTTAGTAATCGATTAACCTTTAGCTGGATTACAGACTCAAAAAAGGCCATTTGCTGAAAAAACAACACACTCAAAGGAGTAATTAAGCCAAAACTGTACAAAACTGTTTACACTTTGCATGTAAGATTAAAAAATATATATTTCTTTGTAAATATGTTTTACCAAAAACTCATCAGTTGGCATAGTTTTTGCTTCATCTGGTTCACTTTCCACTAAATCATCTCGTATTAAGCACCTTTTGCTGTCAAATTATCAATTGGTTAATCTGAAACACAAACAGATCAGCATTACACTGTAAGTCCAGCAGAAAGAGCTGAGCTTTCACATGTTAGAAGTAATTATTTAGCAGCATGTTTGTGATTTGCTACAGTCACAAACATTCATTAAAGGAAAGCTGTGTTGCTGCGTTTTTGGCAGTAACATTTTTTTCTTGTTTAAAAAAGGGAATTTAATTATTTGTTTTGCATCTTTTAATGCATTTACGCCCCACGTTGCACCTTAACCTGCTGTGAAAGCTGTGCAGGAGAAACGCAGCCCAAAGAGCACAACAGGAGTCTAAAGTGTTTGTCAAACGACCCAAATTCCAAAAACAAGTCTGATTCACCAGAACCCTTCCCAACAACCCACTGCACCCAGAAGAACCTGCTTCTGCTGCTCTACTGCCAAACACCTCAGAGCCGATTTTCTTTATTTTGTTGTTGTTGTCGTCTTTGGGTAAATGAGCTGAGTCCGTCCATCCTCTGGAGAAACTCTTCCTGGTTTCGTGTTTGCTCTGCGGCTGTGTGGAGTTAGTCAGAACAGCTGCTCCCCTCAACATCTCATTCTGTCCTCCTCTGACTGGTGTGTGTTGGTGGGAGGTCTGGAAACTCTGCTGCACACACACACACTCTTACTTTATGTCTTCTATAAACAGTGAGCACATGTAGAAAACTAACATGTCTGTGTGATTCACAGTAGCTGAAGCAGAACGGAGGAACTTTGTTAAAGGGTTTTTTTTCGTTCCCGGTATGCAGTCACACACCAGGCGCTTTAACGCTCTGTGTGTGTCGAATTGTCTCATGGAAACATGCAACATTACATTACATGAGGATATTTTTTATTTAAAAAGTAGTCTCCCCTTTTCTTTTCAAACTGCGTTACGTTAAGAGCCTGCAGACGTTTTCCACCAGCCTGTTGATTCCCTACTCAACCTTCAACTGCAGGGCTCTCTGTTCATGGAACTGTAGTGCTCAAATCAGACAAAACTGATTGAAAATGGATGACATGCTGGTCTTCTGTTCTGTGTTGGCAGTGCCCCAAGTCCTCAAGAGCTGTACAGAGTTCATCGAGAAGCACGGCGTGGTGGACGGCATTTACCGCCTCTCTGGGATTGCTTCAAATATCCAGAAATTGAGGTAAGGAGACATTTCCTGCTGAACGGAGTTTGAGCTCAGAAAGCGTTGCTAAGACCTCCAGGCTGCACCAGAGAAGTTGTGACTTTCTAATTGCTACATAGATGGCAATGTAAAATCTGTCATGCTGATAGGAGGCAGAGTTTTATGTCATAAAGTTTCCAGGAGCAAAGCTCTGTGTGCTACCGTGCAGAAAAGATTCCTGCTTTAAGTTTGATGGTCCAGCTGCCAGCTTTCAGTAAACTCACTTTGTGCTGGTTCATTCCTTGGTGTTTCCTTCTTATTGGCGTCGACTCAGGAGTAGCGATTGGACTGTAAACGTGTCTGAACAGTGGCAAGTTTGCATATTCTGTGCTCTTGTTTAGATTTTCATTTCTGATGTTTATTATTGGACCGCTGAAAGCATGAGCGGATCTCCTTTGATTTTGTTCATTTTGAGGAAATACTTGTGGTGTTTTTGTTTTAATTCATTGTCTCTTTTTCATTTCCTGAAGCCATAAAACGGCATCCATAAGAGACAAGTAATTATTCACAGGTTTTCTACGCAGAAAGGTCTGCAAGTCGTTGTCGTCTTTTTCCGAGTCTGATTAAAACATTCCTACATGTTTTGTCTGAATCGTTGAGGCTTAATCTGAATTTTCATCAAATTTATTGGTCAGTTTATCAAATCTATTTGTTTTAGGACACTGTTTGTCCTCCCCAGAATTAGTTTTTTTTCTCTATGCTTTAGGATTTAATCATATTTATTTAAAAATGATTGAAATTAAATAACATTTTTAAGCAGAAAAATCGTATTCTAAAATAACACAGGGTTACTAAGTGAAAAACCCATAATAAACATCAATGCTCAGGGCTTTCATTGCTTTTTAGGGATGTAGAGCTTTATAAATCACAGTATGGTTCTTAACCCAGAAACCCAGTTTTAAAACTAATAAAAATATCAAACATGTACAAACTGTGCTTTAAGGAGCTGCATCTAACAAATCTAAGTAGATATTTAAGCAGAGCTAATTTAGCCAAAGAATGAACTACATTAATAAACAGTTCTTTTTTTATCACATTCCTGGATTGGAAGGTGGACTTTGTATCGTGTTGTTTCAGGATCTGTAGAACAACTAGATACATTTCTTTGCTCTCAAACATCCAGAATTTTTTTTTTAATTTAAGTTTGGCAAAGCATGAAATCCTGGAATGGAAAGTGTGTTGCAGTTTTTATCTTCCACAGATCCTCCCAGATTCATAAATGATTCACAGATTAATTTTTCTGTCGTATTAGCGTGTTGACTGGTGCTTTGTTCTTTCTGTCTCTGTCATCAGGCATGAGTTTGACTCGGAGCAGATACCTGACCTGACCAAAGATGTTTACATCCAGGACATCCACTGCGTCGGCTCGCTGTGCAAGCTGTACTTCAGAGAGCTGCCCAACCCGCTGCTCACCTACCAGCTCTATGAGAAATTCTCTGTAAGCAAAACACTTCTCCTTATGTGTGCTTAGAAAGTTATTGTCACTTGGTGCAAAGTTTTCTTCCTCCAGGGTGTAACAGGACTGTCTTTGGCCTTCCCTCCCTCTTGTCAGACTAGCTGTAACTCTTCTTGCTGTACAATTGTTTGTAATTTTTGTTTTTAAAAAAAAAGCTGTGAAATTCTTCATAAGTGATGACATTTTAAGCCACAGAAAACCCCAAAATATTAACATTTTACCTGACACGCCCTGTCGTTAGAAATGCTGCAAGCCACACTTTGTGACTTGGAATAAAAACCTCCTCCAAGCACAACAGAGCCGTCCCTGAGGCCGAGGTAAATGTTTTCTGGTTGCCATGGCTGCACAGGGGGCGATGGGGGCTTCTGTGGTTGCTAACTCCCCTCAGGGGCTTTTATAGCAGCAAAGAGTAACAATGTGTTTAATATTGTCCCCTCCTGCCATTCATCTCTGGCCTTGGTTTCATTGTGAAGGAGGCTGTATCAGCAGCAACGGATGAAGAGCGACTCATCAAAATTCATGATGTCATTCAGCAGCTTCCTCCGCCTCATTACAGGTCAGTGTGGCAGCATACTGCCATCTGTTGGCAGCTTAAGAAAAAGCATTGTTAAAGCTACATTGAACTTGTTCATGTTTGCTGTCCCTAAATCTAGTAAGTCCTTAGATTCAGGGACTTACTAATCCCTAAATCTAGTAGGTACAGTGGTTAAGAAATGACTGCATGGATCATTAGTTTTAACATTCCCAGCTGACTCTCTGGCCATTATTATTGGATTTCCAGGACCCTGGAGTTCCTCATGAGACACCTGTCCCGCCTGGCAGCGTTCAGCTACATCACCAACATGCACACAAAGAACCTGGCCATTGTCTGGGCGCCCAACCTGCTACGGTAAGGGGCATCATGTTCACTACCTTCCTCAGGGCTTTTAATGTTGTGCTTTATAAATACATGACAGTGTAAAGTTTTTTTTGGGGGGGGGGGGGGGGTTCAGTTGTTCTTCAGTTTTAAAGTCACCAAATTGTTTCGTTTTGAGGATAATATTTAGTAACAGTGTTTATTCAGGAATCTGTTGGCTGCATATTCTATAAAACAGAGGGGATGTGTGCTATATTTAACCATCAGTTGATTTTCTTTTCCATTGTGATACATGTAGATAGACTGTAGCAACTGTACCACTAAACTGAGCTGTTTTGTGTTGCAGATCTTTAATTAAATGTTGCAGCATCAACAACACAATCTCTTTTGATTGTGTACCATGTAACATATTTGCAGAGTCAGCCAAGAGTTTCAGCTAACAATAATCAATCCAAACGAGATGACAACACTGTATCAGGTTTAATTAGTTGGAGCGAGGTTAAAACATTTAATCACTTTAATGCAGAATGCAGTAATTATTTATTAATGTGTGGATAGTGAAAAACTACTCCTGGATGAACACATAGCAACAATAAACAGCCTGCGTTATGTCCTTGTGTCACAATACGCAGAACAAGTGAATGCTTTTGAAAGGAAGTGCTCAGGCTTCTATTTCTGTAGTTCTTTATTAAAACAAGCCTATTCTGTACTCTGTTGATTCAGATCAAAGCAGATTGAATCTGCCTGCTTCAGCGGCACAGCAGCCTTCATGGAAGTACGAATTCAGTCTGTAGTAGTGGAGTTCATCCTCAACCACGTTGATGTGCTCTTCAGCACCAAACTCAGCTCCCTGATCAGAGAGGGCACAGGTACACACAAACATCTCACTGCTGCACGTGCTGCAGGCTCCACGCCTACATTACCGCCATTCATTTCCTGTAACTACGTCACCAGGACACAACTCTCTATCTCGACCTAAATCCCTGCTGGTTTCATCACCTTCCACCAAACTTCTGAGCCTGGAGGAGGCCCAGGCCAGGACTCAGGCGCAGATCAACTCTCCGGTGACTGAAGACAGCAAGTACATCGAGGTGGGCGAGGGTCCAGCCGCCCTGCAGGGGAAGTTCCACACAGTCATCGAGTTTCCCACTGAGAGGTTTGTCATGTCAGTGCTTCATGAAACAGTCACAATTTGGAATAAAGTGATAAAAACCTGTACTCTGTCTCCCTCTGCTGGAAGCTTTGTGAATATTTAACTCCCACATCTCCATCTGTATAATGCATAATCCTTCCCCTTTTAAAACATAGCTCAGAATGGATACTTTAAAAATCTGTATGCAATATTTCAAGTTGATTTTGCACTATCGTAATGTTTGGTAATGCTCTACAGGAAAAGACCCCCTATCAAATCCAAAAAGTCTCCTGTGGGAAGCTGGCGCTCTTTCTTCAACCTCGGCAAATCGTCTTCTCTGTCCAAGCGTAAGCTGCAACGCAACCCCAGTGAACCCAGTGAGTTGAAAGCCATGGCTCTCCCTGGTGAGTCTGTAGCGCTTTAACCAAACAGCGACTGCCTGCAGGAACCCAGAACTGTGCATTTAGAAACACTGTGTGACGTTTCAGGAGGCCGAGGCGACACGGCCACGTTAAGGTCAGCTAAAAGCGAGGAGTCGCTGAGTTCACTGCACAATGTTGAAGGTAATTATTTATAGGCCCCCTGGTGCATTTTGACTCAAAATCCTTGTGTTTGTCTAGAGATGCAGAAAAAAAATTACAATTCCTCATCGTGGGAATTCTGAGTCAAAATGCTCAAAACTCAATTTCAGTCTGCACAATTTTTATATTTTGAATAATTCTTTGATATATTTTTGATTTAAGGAAATCAAAGACAGGGAGCTAAGCTAACACAATGCTGGTTACTTAAATTACAGGATTTTGTGCACAAACGTATTTTAGTTCAAATATAAATTGATGACATTTGATACAGTATGGAACCTTACAGACTTGTTTTAAATTCATTTTCTATTTGTCCTTGTTCGTTCATAATTCAAGCAGGATTTCTGGATTGTTTCTGAATCAAAAAATTATAACCCTAAAAATCGGAATCAAATCGCGAGACACTGAAACACTGACATCTCTACTGTGATCTCACTGTAGCTTCTTGTCCTCCTCTAGGGGAGTCAAAGGTGTACCGTCCTCGCCGTCCTCGCTCCAGCAGCGACGCTCTGTCGGCCTCCTTCAACGGAGAACTGCTGGACAGCCGACAGCAATGCAACTCCTACGACAACCTCGACGCCACGGAGGACAGCGACGGAGACGAAGGGCCCATCTGCGTCCCCGCCCTGATCTCGCCGCCCCGCTCAGCGGGCGAAGACGTGGACCTGAGCCCACCGGACATCGGCATGGCCTCGTTAGACTTCGACCCCATGTCTTTTCAGTGCAGCGTGCCAGACACCACCTTTGCCTTCCCCTTGGATGACTCCTCAACTGGCGCCGAAAGCTCCACGTTAAAGAGGAGCCCCAAGAGCAACGCCTCGGACCTCATCACCGCCTCCTTCCCAGGCAGCGTGACCTCCCCGCTGTTGTCTGCAGACTGCAGCATGGCTGCTGCAGAGAAGGCAGAAAGCAAGAAGCTGACCACATCTTACTCCTACACTGATAAGCCCATGCAGGCTGTGTCACCTATTAAATGTGGGAAAGCCACCAGTTTGACTCCATTTGCTACGTTAGAGCTTTTCTCCCCAGAGATTCCTGACAGAAACGGAGCTGGACAGCCCATCTCTAAGCAACATTTATCTCCTCCTCCAATGCCCAAGGAGTCTCCTCCCCTGATGGGCAGTGTGCTGCTTAGGGGGGCCGAGTCATCACTCACTGAAGCTTTCCAGAAGGAGCTGCACTCTAAGCTGGCGACCTTTGACTCGTTGGACAGTAAGGACCTTGTAGGAGAGGAAGCAGTGGAGCAGGAACCGGTAACCACCAGCCAGGAGCATCAAGGTAAGAAGAAGAAAAAGGATCTCTGTAGTCTGATGCGTGCTTCTCTTTTTACCGTTTCATGATGTGTTCAGACCAAACACAATTTGAGCCCAATTGGACGCTTGTCTAAGGTGCGTCGAGAAGCCTCATCTGGTGCTGCGCGTTTGAAGCGTTTTGAGTGTTTGACGTGTATCCAATGCTGGAGTTACAAGATCTGAACTTTTGCAGCTGGATGCAATAAGACATGGTGGCCTGTAGTTAGTGTCCTGCCAGGAGATGTAGGCAATAATGCAGGTCAGCAGGTCGTCAAACTGAGCTTGGGTGAGACAAAAGTAGTGCTGAAAGCGACCAGCGCACAGATAGGTCGTGAAACTCTCAACACCTTTGAATTATCAGGTGAAATTAAACACGGCGCAGAGGCGGCCGACGACAGCATTCTCCTACTTTCTGTAAATAAACCCAAGACACTCTCAATATTTCATCCGCCATTGTACAAAGAGACCGGGAGAGGGAAAAAAAAGTTAAAAGTCTAGAGCCCCTCCCCAGCTTTGGTTCCAGAGCCATTTTGAGACTCCATATCAAGCAACCAACTTGAGGTGTTGGGCGCGTTTTTGACAAGCAGAATGCGTTCGGTCTGAACACAGTATTAGTGTTTTTAGTGGTTTAACCTGAATCTCTCGCTACCTTACCAAAGCCCCATACTCAACATCCCCCACCTCCTTGTCTTGAACCTTCCTCCCTGCTGTCACCTTCACACTCTGCTCTGTTGCTTCTTGATGATTCAGCTGCACATCCCTTCTGTTCTTGTCTTCCTGGTAGGAGTCCTCACTCCAGACTCTTCAAAGGACCTCCCCCCTCGTTCCCTCAGCTCTACTGCCCCACCTCCCCCTCCACCCCCTAAAAACGCTGCCCGCATGTTGGCCCTAGCTCTGGCCGAGTCGGCCCAGCAGGTCTCCGTTCAGTCTCAGCCCCAGTCCTCTAGGCCCCCCACGCTGGTGTCCTCTGTCCAACCGCAGGTCTCACACGTTCCAGAATCGTCCCGTCCACCAGCTCCACCGGCCCACACTGCGTCTGAGGAAGGAGAGGGAGCAATAAGTTCTCCACCACCAAGCGTTACTTCTGCTACTGCTATCACCAGCTCACATGATCGAACCACTTCCAGCCCACCAACCAGCCTGCCGCCATCACAGTTCACCAGCACCACCACTAAGCCATCAGACAGTTCTGCTACAGCCCAGTCCAGAACTCAGCCAGAGACTGAATCCACCCCGCCAAGCACTCCGCCTTATAAATGTGCCCAAGTTCCCACTTCAACCAGCCTGACCTCTCCAACCAGGAAGAGTCCTGAACGACAGCAGCAGGTCTCCAGACAGGCCGCCGGTCACAGCAGCTCATCTGGTGCTGCTGCAGCCACGACCCCGAGAGGCGGCAGCAAAGACGAGAGGGTTCTACAGCAACCTGGTTCTGCTGAGGTAAATGTTAGCCCCACTCCTCTATCACTCTGCCATGATCCCAAACTACAGCATATATGATAAACAAAGAGCTAAACTTTGTTGCATAATAGAGACTTGCTGACAAAAAATGTCTAAGCTGAATTTGATGTCAGATAGTCTAAACAATACCTGAAGACAGGCTGACAATTGACAGATGTTTACACCTGGTGTGTTCAAGGCACAGTGGAGACTTTTAGCTGACTTATGTTTATTTGCATAGCGCATCTCAGAAGAAAAGGAAGTTCAAAGTACTTTACATGATAAAAGCATAACACAACAAACCGCTCAGAGACTTCCAGTCAGCAGAAAGTCTCCAAGTACAGCAGCAGCTTGGAGTGTTTGTAAAGAAAAAGCCTCACATAGTGGACTCTGTTTTTGCATGTCAGGGTCTGCTGAAGGGAAATAAATACGACAACAGGGTATATCTATTAAAAGCGATTATCTTTTCTGTCGCAAACTTCTCAGTTGATCCATACATGTGGGAAGTGTCAAGTATCTACCTTTTATAAATCAGTGTTCTCAACAGAACATTCAAGCTTCTTACAAAATAAAATCTGAGAGGTATGGTATGCATTTCTGTTCAGCCCCCTGAGGTTTAATACTTTTGAGCCACCTTTCTCTACAATTACAGCTGTAATTAGGTGCCATATTCTCAATTAAATTTACTTTGACCGCTTTGACATGTATGTCTTAAACTATTCTGTTGTGCCTCTGGCTGCATGTTTAGAATAATTATCATGCTGGAAAGTTGTTCTCTACCCCAGTCCCAGTTCATTTGCAGACTCCAACAGGTTTTTCTCCAGGATTGCCCTTTAGTTAGCTTATGCTGCCATCACCAGGTGTGATGACTGTGTGTATGATGACTTTTTCAAGGCACTGCAACTCAGGACAGTATATAGATCAGGTTTGTTTGACTTTTCCCAACTGGAACAAATCCTAACTTGTCTTTTTTTTCTGTTCTTTGAATCGTCAGATGAAAGCTGAGGATTGTGCGTCAGCTCCAATCCTTCCCAAACCATCAGAGCAACCTCCTCCAACAGCTCAGAAACCCATCAGGCAGCCAGTCTCGCTTCCTCAGAACCAGCCTCAGACTCTGCTGCACAACCAAGTTCACACACAGCCTCGTCTTCCACCGCAGCCTCACTCAGCTTCCCAGGCCCACCCCCATGCCCAGGCCCACCCCCATCCCCAGGCCCACCCGTCTAAAGCCAGTGCCAGAATAGCACCCACCTCGGCGGAACCTGTTGAGAAGCCGTGGGAAGCCATCAAACCCGTACAGCCGTGCAAAGAACCAGCCAAACACAATGACTCTTATGGACCCACTCCTCCTGTTCCCCCAGTTCGCACCTTGGAGAGCAAACTGGCCACAGCAGCACTTAGTCAGAGTGAAGCTTCCTACGAGATGTTCAGGGAAGGCCCTACGGCTAGCCACCTGACAGAGGGTCTTTCCCATCATCCTCTGTCTCCACGGAAACCCTCCTCTCACCAGCCAGCCTACATTTACCATGTTAAAGGAGAGCCCATCCTTATCGAAGCCCCAGGAGCGGCGTACTACCACCAGAGGCCTGTTCCTCATCATTACCGCCCGGACAGTGTCGCCCCGCACTCCTACGTGTCCAAGTCGGAGCCTCAGATAACCTACAGTGCCCGAGCAGACAACAGGTACAGCACCTTAGGTCCCAGGTCCTACCACCACTCCATGAAGCTGAGGGGAACCCCCCGGGGTGTGCACGTCTCCCCGGGGCCGGATCACCAGGGCTACAGCCACGACAGAACCCACGGCTATCCCACCATCCGCAGAGTCCACTCCTTCCACGTCCCGCCCACCATTCGCTCTGTCCCCATCCAGAGGACGGAAGTTCCGCCGGAAGACGATATGTTCTTCCATCATCGGCCCGTTTATCAGTGCAAGGCGTACCAGCAGCCTCCGCAACAGTCATCCCAGACCGACTACCATGTCACCCAGCTGCAGCCGTACTTTGAGAACGGCCGGGTGCAGTACCGCTACAGCCCATACTCTGGCTCTGTCCCGTTGGAGTCGCCTTTCTACGACATTGACCCTTACGGCACAATCCGAGTTAGGCACTTTCACTCCTACGGAGGCCGGGACGCCGGCGCTGCCGGAGGCCGACCTGGCGGGAAGGCAGCTGGTTACCACTACGTCTCCCGCCACGGACTGCCCCCTGGCAAAGAGCACGGCTTTGTCAGCAGAGACATGCCTCCTGGTCATGGGAGCAAGGAAGCTGCCGTGTTCCTGCCATGGGACCCGGAGGAGGCAGAAAGGCTTCGCATGCACTCGATCCGCAGGGAGAGCAGGGCCAGGCTGAAGCTGAGAGGCCCTGTCCTCTCGCAGTACGACAACGTTGGCCTCTTCACACCAGCAGATATATCTGGGTATGAAACCTTGCACCTGCGGAGTAAGTCTGACCCTGGTAAAGCTGTGCTGCTTCCAGTGGAGAGCAAAGATGGACGCTACCTTCCCAGACACATGGTGTCTGACCCTGATGGGCTTGTCTACATGGAGACAGACAAGCATGTCCACGGCAGTGGAGACAAGTCGGATGTTTCCAAGCAAGGCGTTTCCAAGAAATGCCAGTCATCTCACTCTCTTCCCGCGTCTCACCAGTCGGACAGCAGTCGGCACGAGCTCAAATACGAGAGCGGAGAGGACAAGCTGGGCGGCGACGGCGGCAGGTCCAAACACCGGCAGGAGCATCCCACCAAGAAGCCCTTCCAGCCACGGTACGAGTGTCCCGATTCTGACCACCACCACCACGACAAGCTGAAGTCATCTGGTGGTTACCACGGTACTGACGAGCTTCCGCCCCGGGACCAACTGGCACGTTGCAAACCGGAGCGTTCCCACGGCGTCCGAGAAGAGCAGCACCTCAACCAGAGCAAAGCAGACCTGGATAGGGACTACAGCTACCAGAAACACAGCAACAAACCCACGCAGTCCCACTACGACAACCTGGATGATTACCACCCAGTACCTCAGCCTCAGGCCCCAGTCCAAAAACACACAGGCTCCGGCTCCAGCTCGTACCCTGCCAACCCCAGCAGCAGGGCTTACTCCACGGCTCTGGGCCAGGGAGCCTTCATCCAGACTGAGCTGGGCCTGCAGAGGCCCGAGACAGAACTCCGTACCGAATGAAGCGTTTGGGTGGGAAGGGGAAGAAACTGTTGAGGTTTGGGTGAGCAGACTCTGCAGGACAGTGGACTGCTAGAACCCTCATATTTTTGCTTTTTCTGTATTTTTTATGAATTGTAAAGAATATTGCAAGGCTTTTTACTGAGTCCTGAATGTACCTGAAATTATTGTCCATGAGGTCACAGTACTGTGACTGACTGAGACTGTAGCCAATTATAAATGTATATAAGAAAGACGTAAGGTACTTTTAGCAGGAACCCCAAAAATGTAAAATATATACTATATATATATAGATATATATAAATATATGTTCTACAAATGAAATCACTAGTAAAAAGGGATTTTTAGTTGACTGTTTTTTAGGTGTGGAGCTGGGCATGAGAATCAACTGGAAGTAAGATTTGCATTTTAGTAATTCATGATCAGTTGTGTGTAGATCTCTTGTTGTGTTCTGTCTGGATGTTACAGCACAACGTAAAAGGACATCCGCCCTCCCACTCCTGGTACCAACACATGAAGAGGGTTCTGTGTGTCCATGTTGGCTTTGATGAGTGGAAGATGTGACATGGAGCCACTTGGGTTGTCGCAGTGGTTATCAATGTCTTACTCTCTCTGTTACTGTGCCATTTTTTAAGGTAACGTTACTCGAAACTGTTTTCAGTGGCTTTTTTGGAATCTTTCAGTACTTGTGTGTTTTCTGTTGGAAGAGGGACCAAAGACTTGGCACAGTTGTTGCACATATGAGGTAAAGATGGGAAAGTGGATGAAAATTGTAGCTTTTGAAGTTTAAAATGGTTGTTTTTGTTTTGTTTTTTTTATTCATTGTACTTTCAGGTACTAGACTAATTGATTAAAGCTGAAACAATGTCTTCTCATACAACATGATGAAAATGTTGCTGCTGCTTTGTGGGAAAACCAACTTGTTAATGAGCCTTAAAATTTTGTTCCTGGAGAATCGTACATTGTTTACTGATACTGTTAACGACAGAAATGATGTTCACCACTTTAAAGCAGGTTTAGTTATAAGATATTT
Organism: Poecilia formosa; assembly: GCF_000485575.1. NCBI lineage: Eukaryota > Metazoa > Chordata > Actinopteri > Cyprinodontiformes > Poeciliidae > Poecilia > Poecilia formosa. The sequence goes on along the minus strand of NW_006800018.1, from coordinate 688,379 downwards.
TAGTTGGCTTGGGATTTTAAATAGTGAGGGACTGTTTTTCTTTCTACCTTCTTTTCTTCAGATAGTGTGGGTCCATGGTTTTCAGGCTAGAGATAGATGTATAGTACATCCATCCATTAGTCTAATACAAGGCCCTCTGGGCCAGCATAATGGATGGCATACAGTATAAATCCAATACGTTTAAATCCAGGTGTACTCTGTAACAGTTTAACTTCTATATTGCTTGCAGGTTTCGCCCCTCTTGCCTTATCTAAAGCCTCTACCTTCTCAGATGGGCTGTTACAGTAAGGCACTGTGTACTTGAATGTGAAAAAACTCATTTCAAACTGGAGGAGTCTAAAGTCAGATATAAAATAAATAAAGGTGTTCAGGAATTGCTCAGCTTTATGTTTTTTTTTTATGTTCTGTCTCCTGTATTGCCATTCATTCAGTGGGAGAGTTCTAGCAAAAGGACAGAAAGCTTCATTGATGGTTCTGTTGTTTTCCACTGTCTCCGGTTGGGCTGGGGAACCATCAGGTCCTGGTACCTAATACACACCACGCTCTGCTAACATACTCCAGCTCATTCTTTGGGATACCAAGATGTTTCCAGACCAGATCAATTATGTACAGGTACATCTAAAAAAATGGATATTAAAAGTGAAATAGTACTTGCCAGTCATCATAAAAATATATTATCTAGAATCATCACAAATAGAGAATATATTCTAAGCGTTTCTTGTAATTTTACTGATTATGGCTTGCGGATCCATCCATCCATTTCCTTACACTCTTATCCCACTGGGGTCAGGAGAGGAGCTAGTGCCTGTCTCCAGAGTTCAATGGGCGAGAGGCAGGGTACACCCCTTGCGCTAGCCTTGCGCTAGTTTATCGCAAGGCTTGCAGATAATAAACAAAATTCAGTATCTCAGAAAAATAGAATACAGTGGAAACTCATGGTATCACATCCTAATTAACTCGAAACACCTGCAACGGTTTCCTGAAACATTAAACGGTGAGTCATCTACAATCATGAGGAAGACTACTGACTGGACAGGTGTCCAGAAAATGGGTATGGACACCCTTCACAAGGAGGGGAAGCCATAAAAAGTCACTGCTGAAGAAGCTGGTTTTTCACAGAGTTCTGCATCCAAGCATATACAGTAGACATAAAATTGAGTGGAAGGCAGAAGAAATGTGATGGAGAAAATGTGCAGCAGAACAGGCAGAACTGCAGCCTTGAGAGGATTGTCGGTCAATCAAATTCCAGAAGAGTCGCACACCAATATGGGCTACACATAGTATTCCTTCAAACTTCTATGAAAACATATCAGCTGCAAAACAAGAGAAATGCTGCTTGAAAAGAAACTGCTGCCTGACTACACACAAACTTTGCCATTTCATCCATGCAGACATGAATTCAATCTCCATACACATGTAACATTACTAAGCTCTGCAAAAATGAATTTGAACAGCTGTGTAATCCTAATTAGATGGTTTAAGATCCAATTTTTAATGTAGATTTTGACATTACATTTCTTACAGATCAACACACCAACCAGCAGTCTCGTGTGTGTGTGTGTGTGTGTGTGTGTGTGTGTGTGTGTGTGTGTGGAGAGTTACAGAGCCTTGGGGTTCACAGGAGATTACTTAGATTAGCCTCTCTTTCTGGAACAGAAAACCCAGATTTGCCCTGATTTCAGGGTTATGCTCAAAATTTTGACAAACTGCCATCTGGAGTAAGCCCAAACTTCCCAGAATAAACCATCATGGAAATTTATGCCCGACTACTAAAGTAAAAACTCCAGAAAAATAGGTTAAAACAGGATAACCTGGAAATTCTGGCTCAATCCCTTGTTTTAATTTTAACAGCCCCTGGAAGAGTGAGAATTGACAGCAACTTCACACATAGACCATACAAAAATGAAAATGCAAAACCCTTGAGTTGAAGCTGAGTCATTGTGAGCAGTTTGTTAATCCTGTGCAGATGTTTTATGAATCATTCAGCTGCTTTAAATACCAACGCGATAAATATGGATATACTATTTCCTGTTCTGTGTTTTACACGGGGATATTAAACCTTAAAAATGCCCATCCCATTTTTTTTACTAGAGACCTCATTTTACGCCATCCTTCACTCAAAAGTTTACAATGTGCTTATTTATCGCCATACTGTAATATTGTTGCTTTTAGGAGCCTTTTATGCACTTCGACACTTCCTGTTGGGACGACATTTGAAATTGTGAAAAACGTTAGTCATCAAAACACGATTATTTTCTAAATTAAGCTTACTCTATTGAATTGTTGTTTTTTTCCCACCCTCTCCGCCACGTTTTAGGTGAAAAAGTTTCAGTGTTTACAAATGTTGGCATTGCATTGTGGGAGTAAGATGATTGACACCGGCGCCATTTTGCTCCTGCTCGCTCTGCTTCCATTGTGTGAGAGATAGTAAATATCTGACACTGCCACACAACCACAACACACTGAAACGCTGCGAAGCAAAAGCCGAAAATTCAGCCCCGGTACGTAAACGTTTCCACATACTTTTTAAACGTTAGAATATACACCATTGTTTTGTGTTAGAATTGGACGGGCGAGTGTGTTTTAGGAGCTTATAAAGCGTTTAAATTCGACGCCGAGGTGAGGCGAAAAGCAGCTGCCTCGATGCCCAGACTCGGAGAAAAACGGCTCAGTACTTCCACCGCCGAGCTAGCTGCTCCACTTTCAGCTTTCTTCTCTAATATAGCGTCGCGCCCACGACTCTGTTGGTGTTCTGATACCTATATGTATATCCTGTAATTTGTTGGTAGTTTAATGCGCCCACGTTTCTAGTTTTGGTAGAAAACCATTCAAGTTTCCATCCTGTTCGTTGACTCTACATTGGTAGGCTGGTTCGTTTCAGTCTGCGGCCATAATCTTGCGGTATGAGGCGGGGCTATAACTGTTCGTTCCGCCTTCAAACCATGCAATCTGAAAGGCTATTGGTCCACAAACACGGCTGGGCCTCACCGGATTGGTGTATTTTCTTGCATTCGCCCGTTTCAAATTGTGATTGGTAGTAGGGGTTTGTGGTTCAGTGTTTTGATTGGTTGGGCACGATGTTTTTGGGTAACTGCCAAAAAATTGTGCACCGAGGGTTCCTAGGAGACGTCGGAACTGAAAGGAGAAACAAAACAAAACTAAACAGCGGAATTGGAGGAAATAAAAACACTGATGAACATGATTTCACTCTGAGCTGTAGCTGCGTAGGTAAACGGGTTTTTGGCAATAACGAAACGCTTTACACTTAGGATCCAGCAGCGGTAAACAACCCAGAGAAACAATCCTGAAAAGTGTCTCACTGAGCTTTTGTTACCGGCATCCTCTCACAAAGGCCCATCATTTGCAATTACTTCTTAGAGTCTTGAGAAGATGTAACAAAATGGTGTAACATGGAGGGAAAAATAGCTATTTTCACCCAGCAAGATGATGTTTGTAAAGCATGTTTAGCTGTGTCTGTTGCGTGGTCTTTAAAAATAAAGAGGAAACTGGACAACAGAGGGCAACATGAAAGACCTGTCGTACAAATGTTTGGGGAAAATGGAGTGGAAAAAATGAGACAGGATTTGAGGGATCTGTCTATATGGCGTTGTGTTGACAAAGTCCAACCCAAAATGGCACCAACAAAGAAAAGGTGAGAAATGTCCTTCAATAAGGGTGGAGAATTTCCTGAACAAAGTTCAGACTGGACTTCAGCTTTGTTCAAAACTAAATGGTCACATCAGATGTTACATTTGCTAAGGATTTAAATTGTGTACGTTGTTACTCCCATATGAACTTGTGAAGCTAATTGACTTTATACGACTTTCATTATGAATACAACCAGGGAGTATGTGAATACTACAACCGTATGGATGGACATCAATGATTGCTCCTAACTATATAGTGAAATAGTGAAATTACTTTTTTTTCTGTTCAATTGGACACAAATTCAGGTATTAAGAGTTAATGATCTTGGTAGAGAACAACATATTCCATAGATAATAATTGATTGATTCCATTTTCCCTTCCAGGTGAAACTTTGTCGTCATGGCACGTACCAAGCAGACCGCTCGTAAGTCCACTGGAGGAAAAGCTCCTCGTAAGCAGCTGGCCACCAAGGCCGCCCGCAAGAGCGCCCCCTCTACCGGGGGTGTCAAGAAGCCCCATCGTTACAGGTGTGTGTATTCACCTACAGGAAGAGGATGGCTTCCCAAAACTGGTGACATCACTGTTTCGTAGCATGCACTGAACCAGCTTCACTCGGTCCTTTTTAAATGAATGCTATTTACTAGGTGATCTAATAAAACATGCAATATTATTATTATTATTATTTGCTTATTTATTATCGTCTACTAAAAGCTTTTGATTATCGACTTGTTGCTGAAATACAGGTTGTGTGTAGCTGATAGCAACCAGGTCAGAGTTCTGCGGGCGAGTTTTTCATCTGTAGTTTTGGGAAGAGTTATTAGCAACAACTTCCACAGCGAAGAGTGAGACCTGCGCATGGGTGTGGTGCGTTTGCTGACAAAAAAGAAATCAGATTTTTTTTTTTTTTTATCTTCAGCTATAGACTCATTGCTTGCCTGCCTTGCCTCCTTCATTAAGATATATTTGTGAAATTTATTCTTTAATTAGCAGGTAAAAATAATAGGTTTTTGCTATCATAATTAAGAGGAAAAACAAAAACATTTGGACAACGCCACTCTAATTAGCAGTAAGCGCTTTGTCTGAGAGGTGGAGTAATGAGTAAAGTTATTGTTTATCAGTCATATTTAGCAGTGGGAAGTCCAGACCCAGGCTTGGTTCTGATGGAGAACCCAGGAGATCAGGCTGAAAATAACAAAGCCCAGAACAGACAACTGGTTCTGCCTTCGCCCCCCCAAGAACCAGCTGACTCTTCCTGACGAGCCTGTGTCGTCGTTTCAGGCCCGGTACCGTGGCTCTCAGGGAGATCCGTCGGTACCAGAAGTCCACAGAGCTGCTGATCCGTAAGCTGCCGTTCCAGCGCCTGGTGAGGGAGATCGCTCAGGACTTCAAGACCGACCTGCGCTTCCAGAGCGCTGCCATCGGAGCTCTGCAGGTGAGCGAGGCAACGGCGACTGAACGCTGCGTGGTGGAAGTTGTGCTGCTAACCCGCGCTCTGGCTCTGTGTCCCCGCAGGAGGCCAGCGAGGCCTACCTGGTGGGCCTGTTCGAGGACACCAACCTGTGCGCCATCCACGCCAAGCGGGTCACCATCATGCCCAAAGACATCCAGCTGGCCCGTCGTATCCGCGGAGAGCGCGCTTAGACGCTTCTCTGCCCTCCTGTTTTTCTGTCCCTGTCCTCACTGCTTCCTCCCACTCCCAAACCCCCCACCCATCACCCCTCTTCCACCCTCCAGCCCTGCCCAACTTCTTAGTAGACTTTAGGCTGATCCTGATCATGAGCAGATAGAAACACGTCGAAGTCTGGTCTCTCGTAGAAGGTTTTCATCCTCATAAAATGTTTTTAGGGTACCTTTCTTTCTTCTTTTTTTTTTTTGTGCATGTAAAAAGTTTTGTGGATCAGATGCGCATGTGCACACACATACTCAAATGTGTATCACTGGATTTTCCTGGTGCTTCTCAACACGGAGCCCGCCTCTGATCTCACCTGTTCTGTTGGAGGTCGGCTGGTGCAGCTTGTGGAGCAAACAGAGCCGGAGCGCAGGGACCTGGCCGAGGGGCTAGTCTGCTTAAGGGGAGCTGCAACTTCCACAGCAGGGTGCTATTAAAACTAGCCCTGAGGCCCCCTGAACACCCCCCTCACACCGCCCCTGACCCCCAGCTGGGGGAGAGGCTGGACTGCTGCTCTGTTTGTGTGAACCCACCAGCCCTGACCTTCCAAACCAAATGTACTCGACAAACGTCAATCTCTCGGTTGCTTCAAATTAAGGATTATTGTCGTGGGTATGGTGTCGGTGGTTTTTCTTTTTTTTTTTTTTTTCTACACATAAAATTCATAATTTAAAGAGTACGTCTTATTTTACCACTTTCTAAATGATCAAAAATAAAGAAAGTTGAGTTTTCTGCAGTGATTTGATTTGCTGCAGGACTTTATGAGGAGCTTCTGTGTTTTCCCAGGAAACTATTATTCCCATCGCAACCACACGGGGGCGTTAGATCACCGCCACCTTTTCTTTTCAGTTCGTCACTGCAGGTTTGTAATCACACTTGATGCTACTGGCGCCCCCTGTCTTCATAGATCAGCATTAGATTTGACATAGTGAAAGTTCTCTGCATGTTTCAGGTCTTCGTCTTTCCTGCCAGCTCTCAGCGTATAAACTGTCCCTTTTCTTGAAATTTCTGATACAGAATATAACCTCATAATTGTTTTCTTTTATATTTTTCTTATTCCTTGAGATTTTCAGACGTATAAATAAGCTGATCTTTGTATTTTCCAAATTTCTCATATTATGGTGGTAATAAATAGATGTTAAAACAAGCTTCACAGAGTGTGTGTATGTGTGTGTGTGTTGTGTTCTTTACAGCATTTCACAAATGCACCTTTATAAACGTAAAACATTGATGCTGATAGGTCAGGAGTGTTCAGAGTGCAGCACTGGGAGTAGTTTTCTGTTTATTAGCAATTAAAATTAGATTTTCAATGACATTTATGACTTAAATAGGAAAGGTATGAAGCAGGTGTTAGTCTTTTATTAGCTACATTTTTCTTTTTGTTTTCATTTTAATGTCATATTAAGCAGGACCACAAACCTCCAGCTACTTTTTACTCATAAGCAGACGTAATCACACTCAATAATTAAAACGGACTAAGGGTTTTCAAAGACGGTTCTCATTTTTGTTGCTGGGAATAAACTCAAATTGATATTTCGACCAACAAGTTCGGAAACCGATTCCTCTTCTGGCCTTGTAATTAAAATACTTTTTAATTTGTTGCTGGTAAGATAAAAAAAGAATTGACAATTTTATTTTTTATTTTTTTTGCATTTTTAACTGGTAATTTATTTTTACATAGTGCCAATTCACAGCTAATTTGCAGAACAAATCAGCTCAATCCACACAGATTCGGTAATTTCCATGCTGATCCTAGTTATCCAACAATGCGGTCAAGTTCAATTTATTTTTAAAACTGACTAAAAGAGTTTTCTGTCAAAGGAAACCTAGCAGTTTACATTGATCAGTATGTGTTGCTTAGTGTCGTTTAGTTTCCAGCAATCCCTCATACAGATCATGCATGTAGCAAGAGTGGAAAGGAAAAACTCCCCTTTAACAGGAAGAAACCTGCAGCCTCTTCATGGCTAATGCAGTATCTGTCGTCTGAGTGGCGGTCTTGTTATAGTTCACTCTGCTTACAGAGATCACTTAGATACCGTTCCTCAACACTTCCTGTCTGAATGACATTTCACTGTGTATAATCAGCTCAAAAAATTTAATTTTACATCATACTTCCCCTTTAAAGCCAAGGAACACTTGTAGAAATGATGCATCCAGACTTTGTTACAGTGTGTCCTGAAACGTGTGCATAACAAATCCTTAAGCCATCTCAATAAAAATCTTGTCTTTATTGTTTCTCAGGGTTTATCTGACAGAAACGGCTCAGGAAGGTGATGATAGAGGTAAACGGCTACAGCTTAGGACAGATTTGGAAGCCAGAAGTGTGTTGATTCCCGTGGTGGAAGTATGTTTTGTAATATAAATGACTGTTTCTGATTTGTGCTGCTACCATCCTCATCCTTTGCCTCTGATTGGGCAGGAATCACCATAGTTACCTCTCAGCAGGTGTTGGTCTGATTGGAGGCCTTCTAGCATCCATGATGGCTGTGGACATGGCTGATGATGTGTGACGTTGTCATTGCGTTATTTTAAACAGGGTGTAAACAGGACACACATCACATTTTAGGTGATTTTTTAAAATGCACCTCCTTTTTATTTCTACTCCTGTTTCCTTCGATGCTATTTATGCTAAATGGAATCCCTAAAATCTAATGGAACAGTAATTATACTTCTATCTGTTGACATTTCTCACATTACAACCCTAAATGTTGATGTTTTATGTAACAGACCATCACAAAGTAGAGCTTGGCAGGGAAGTGTGAGAAAATTTCTACATAGCTTCGCATCTCTTTTGCCATTAAAAATCTGAAAAGTGAAGGTGAACCTGTGAATCGACCTCTGACTGGGTTTCTTCCAGGATCGCCCTGTCTTCAGCTCCATTCCACAATGCAGCGCTGCCACCACCATGCTTCAGGATGGTGGTGGCAGTACCAGTATTTAGAGGGATTTGCACATTTATTGTTTGGCATGTAAGTTAAAAGGTTATATTTTGATCTGATCTGTCATGAAGGTCTTTATTTATTGCTTTCTGTCTGACGCTCTTTCATGAACTCAATACAGCAGCATGCCACTACTTCATCATTTACGTTGGTCAAACCTTAAGGAAACAATGCACAGAGCCTGGGTATGAACACGCTGTACTCTATTCTCATCTCCCTTCAGCGCTCCGTCTGGGATTTCTCCCATTGAGTTGGATTTCTCCAGTTGGATTTCAACCGGTCCAATAAACGGACACAAGAAAATGTTGTGAACGATGATGTCGAGTTTCTGCGCCGTTTTAAGTTTAGAACAGTGGCAGGTTTTTACCAGACTAGCTTTAAATCAGACTAATCACCTATTTTTGGTCAATCTGGTGTAGCAAATTTATTTCTCTTCCCTAAGTACCTGAATAACAGGAGAGGGTATTTTTAGATAATGTTTAATGTGTGTGTGTAGCTTTGTGAGTTTGATATCAGAATCACTTGTTTGCCATTCCATAAGAAGAAGTGGTGTGTTTGGGCTCGGTTGACGACTAAGGTGTGAATTAAGCTTCAATTCAGATTAGGATTAGGGAAAATGTCTGGGTTAGGCATAAATTCAGCTCCTAAAATAAAAAGGAAGTCAATACAAAGTCCTTTTCCGGGTAGAAATACAAACTTGTGTGTGTAACTTTAGGAACTTTTTAGTTAAAATTGTTCAGTCAAAATATTTCCCTTCACCTGCTGGTAAGATTCTCTCAACTCATGAGAATCTGACTTTGTGAAAGAATATGGAAACGTCTCTCAGAGCTGTTTTCCTTCGCCGTCTGCATGTAGCAAACAAATCACCTTCATCAAGGTCTGCTGGGCGCGCTCCATCCCCCACCACATCTGCTCCTCCCTGGGATTACAGTGCAAATGTTTGTCTGAAACACCCAGTGCTGAGAGGGGAGATTATGGCTGAACTGGCCTCACCGAGAGGGGGGCGGGGGGAGGGTAGCCAATCAGAACAGCCAGACGCAGGGATTAACCAATCGTGCCATGGAGAGGGAGGGCAGAGGGGATTAAGCAGAGCACAGAGTGGGATTAGGTCAGAAAAGTGCTTTGAAATGTACTTTGATAAACACTCACTTCTACTGCGCATCAGATTTCTGATAGTTCAGCAGAAATACAAGATAGAAGCCGCATTTCTTCATGTGTAAGAAATAAATTCCTTTCTTCTGTAGTCCTGATCTTCCTCAGTCCCAATCAAATCCACTGACTGTTTTGTAAAATCTGGGAGATTAGCTTTAAATTTAAAAACACAAATCGATCCACGACTATGGAACTAAAATGATCTTTTGAGCACACCACTCCAAAATCCTTCGGCATATTCGATGTCATCATAGCTCTGTTTATGTAGTATTCAGGTCACGGGCGGATTACCAACTTGTCCAAAGAGCTGCGGAGCATCGTGGAGGACGGGGGAGGGCGGAGAGACAGGGGGGAACCTCAGAGAACCCCCCGATGAAGACGGTCCGCGTTTAACTCTGGCCTGTCGCACATTTTCCACGGCGGAAAAGCCAAGAGTGCAGAATGGAAAAAGTTCTACAGAAGAGGTGGAGAGATAAAAGGAGCGAGCCACGGGTGGAGGAGGAGGTGGAAAAGGTTGAGGTGGGTGAGAGGCAGAGGGGGATAGGGCAATAATCCCAACTAATTCACTTAGGGCATTGCTGAAGGGAGGCTAAGAGGATTGGGACACTCCCAGAATCAGATCACCTAAAATAACCAAGATGGAGCAGAGCGAGGTGGAGGCGAGGTGGAGGCGAGGCGGCGCCGAACCGCCAACACGACGTCGTCTGCAGACCGGACAGGACCACCTCGCAGCTGACCCCCTGACCTGAGAAACAAGACTTCCAAACTGTACAACTCACCTCAATGAGCTTCAGCACACACACACACACACCCACACACACACCCATACGAGTAAAGAATAAAACACCCACACACACACCCATACGAGTAAAGAATAAACCACTTTAATACATCAACACAGCTAAAACAGAACATTTGTTTTATCCTATGGAACAGACTGAAACACTAGACACCAACACTGATAAACATAAATGCCCCAAAAATAAATAAAAGCAAACGACAGAGCTAAACGTAGCATAAAATAACGATAGTAATAATAAATAGTTGAGAAAAACCTTAAAGGAGGTGCAGCCTACAGTTCCTTCATCACAATGCGAGTTTAAAACACACAGCGTGTGACCTTTAACCCTGCAAGTCTGTCAAAGGTCGTAGGTTGTATATGAACATGAGGAGGACCGACTGTTCAAAGACTCAATTCAAAAATACTTAATTGATCCCAGAGGGGAAATTAAATGTTGTAAATCATATTAATTCAAACTCTTCAGAGTCACTGCAGATGTTGATGGCTGTTGGCAGGAGATATCTCCTGTAGCAGTCTGTGTTACAGTGAATTTGAAGAAGCCTCTGACTAAAGACACTCTGTTTTTCCCGGAAGGGCTTCCAGTTCTGTCCGTTCCTGTTCACACTCAGACGAAAAAAACAAACAAACAACAAACAGCCTAACAAACAGGAAACAGCAGAAACCTGCCCTCTCATGCTGGACTAAGTCACACACTTCCACACACACATTCATGAAGGGACGCCCCTCCTCGCCTCCTAGAGGACCTGGAACTTCCAGGAGTTCTGGTCCTTGTGGTCCAGGCAGTCCATGGTAGTGAAGCCCAGTTTCCAGGCCTGCTGGTCCTTGTAGTCCAGGCAGTCCACGGAGGTGAAGCCCAGGGAGGAGGCGGTACTGTAGCCCTGCGAGGACAGCGAGGCCGGGGACTGGCTCAGAGAGCCCCCCATGGAGGGGACGGTGATGGGGCTGAGCGCGCCCCCGGTGCCCGACAGCTGCGAGTGCATGGGGGACAGGTAGGCACTGCAGTCCAGGCCCGTGAAGTAGGAGGTGGTGCTGGCGTAGCCCTGGGTGTAGGCCGAGGGCTGGCCATAGCTCATGGGGTATGGCGAGGGTCGCTGCATGCAGGGGGCGGAGGAGGCCAGCGGGTCGGGCAGGGGGGAGATGGCCGGGCTCCAGATGGACACGGCCGTGTTTCCTGTGCTGGAGCTGGGGGCCAGACTGGGCCCGGCGGACTGAGCCGAGGAGGGGCTGTAGGAACCAGACGGGTTGGGGACTGGGTTGGGAGCACTGGGCTCCTGCGCTGGTGAGGCTTTTTTCTTTGGAGGCCGAGGCTTGGACTGGCCACTGCTCTGCTGCTGCTGCTGGCGGCATTTGGCACGGCGGTTCTTAAACCACACCTGGAAGCGCGGAGAGAGAGAGAGAGAGAGAAAGAGAGAGAGAGAAAGAGAGAGAGAGAGAGGAAGAGAGAGAAAAGAGAGAGAGAGAGAGAGAGAAAAAGAGAGAGAGAGAGAGGGAGAGAGAGAAAAGAGAGAGAGAGAGAAAAAGAGAGAGAGAGAGAAAGAGAGAGAGAGGCCCGGCGGGTTAGAAACAAGTTCTGACTGGAAACACCGGGCAGAAAGCGGCGCGGCGCGGCGCGGCTGCGTGTACCTGCACCCGGGACTCGGGCAGGTTGATCTTCAGGGCCACCTCCTCCCGCATGAAGATGTCCGGGTACCGGGTCTTGGAGAACAGCGCTTCCAGGATGTCCAGCTGTGTCCGAGTGAAGGTGGTGCGCTCCCGGCGCTGCTTCCGCGGAGTGGCTGCCGAAACGGGAGACACGGACTTAAATATGTTGACAACATATGATAGAGATGTGGCTTTGAATAGCATCATAACGCAACAAACTCAACCGCTGAATAAATAAAAATAAAATAAAATAAAATAAAATAAAAAGTGCGTCAGGGTGCCAACAGACCAACACATCGGGTTGGACTTTGTCTCTCAGTACGACAAAGACATTTAATCGTGACAAACTGTCATTTACCAGGAAAAACTTATATTTACAGGTGTATTTTTAATCTAACCTGTTTGCTGCGGTAGAACAAACTCAAAGGGAATGTTTCAAGTTTTCCCGCCACATTTTACTCGCGTGATGAGAGGAATCCGTCAAAAGTCAGAGGATTTTGTTTGAATTATGTCCGATACTGTTGTCAGCATGCGAGACTAATAATAATAATAATAATAATAATAATAATAATAATAATAATAATAATAATAATAATAATAATAATAATATAGTAGTAAAAATCATCAGACAGAGTAAGTTTATCTTAAAAGCAGCCCGTTTTCCACACTCTGGACTCCTAAAGAATCCCATTCCACCAAACTTACTGTAGAAAGGTTGTTTTGTATTCCGAAGTCTATGTTACACCAAATACACCCGTCCACAATAATAATAAACCTTCCGTAAACACAAACATCAAGCAACGTTTCTTTATTGTTCTTAATCCTCGTTTTGGCTGCAGCGTTGCGCACCAACCTGCGCGCTTTTACGCGTCACTAGCGCGTATAATACAAAGCAAAACAAACAAAAGAGTCTTTTTTAGACATTATTAAATATTTTAAAACACAAAACATAAAACTTCCAGGTCGTACTCACGGGGATAAGCGACTGTGGTGTGGAGCACGTCCATCCCGGGACCGGGCAGGTTTAACCCGTTCATGGTGTAATGAGGTTGTTTTATGTAGGACATCATCCTTCCGGCAGCTTTGTCAAGTCCTGTCGCTGACTTGGAGGTCGGAAGCGCAGCGCGGCAGCTGTGGGACCCTCGGAGCGCAACCCGGTCGGCGCGTCTGCCGGGATCCGCGCGCTAAGCGACGCGGGGACGCGCAGGAGAAACGTGAACAGGGATTTCTGTTTTTCCTTTTTTTTTTTTTTTTTTTTTAAAGCGCCCTTTGAGCCGAGAATGGGCTCAGCAGCGGAGGACGGAAGGGAGCGCAGAGCATCCGGACTGACAGGCACCGCGCAGGTGAAGTGGCCCCTGGGATCCCTCTGCGCCTCCGACGCGTCGCGGCTCTGAGGTTCTTCTCCAGGACGCTCTGCTAATTAGAGGGAGCAAGTGACAGCAGCCGCAAACCCCTCCCACACTACACGCACACAAGGTGGCACACAGGCTGCAGAACTGGATCAAGTGTTTTAAGTCCCGGACCCAGGAGTCAGATCCAGACTCAGATTTGATATGAATAATCGATTCACCACTTCGATACAGAGCTGCAGGGTTACATTTGCTGGCATATTTGTTAATAAAGTTCAAAAAGTCTTTTAAATGAATCCTATAGCATCACAGAAGAAAAATTTAGTTGTTTTTTTTTTCAATTTAATTACATTCATTCGGGAGGAGAAAAAAAGTCAGTTTTGATATTTCTTTTACACTAATTTATTAGTTTGTCTTTTTAAAGTTGCCTCTAATAGCTTTTGATTAGCAAACGACAACTTCCTGTTTCCCTGGGATGTGACGTGATGCTCATATTGACAACATGAGTAGTGAACAGGACGGCCAGAGAGGTAAAATAAAATCTCCAAAACTTTTAGAGACATGCAGCAAAGGGTGGCATGTGGGGACCGCCAGGTCTCCATAGCAACCATTAGAAACCGCCCGCAGCCAGGAAAACTTTTTCCATAAGCCCCAAACATGTCAAACATTACAGGAGTGGGTTGTGAAAAGTATTAATAGGATTACAATAATTGTAAAATGCAGAGATTCTGCTGATTATTTTTTTGCTCCTGAGAGGGGTCAGCATTTATCGTATTGTTTATCATTTATCATTTATCATGATACGCTTCTTGTCATAATAAGAATAAATTCCACAATAAATTCCAAATCACATTTAGAAAACTGTCCATATTGTTAGCACTGTTATTTATTTTATTTTTTACAGTTTTCTCCACTGTTTAGTTCAATGAGAACATCAATAAATTTGAAAACATATTAAATGCAGTTACTGTGTGCAGTTTAGTGATAGAAATCACTATTCTTATGTGGCTCGTGTCCTAAAGAACCTTATTACAAATGGATATGTTTTTCAAGAACACTATTTGTTTTTGTGGGAATAAATAGTTCTTATTGTCACATTTATCGCTATCACAATAGTACCACAAAACACTATGATAACATTTTAAGTAAATATCGCCCACCCCTAGTTCATGAAGTTTTTTTTTCTCTACTACCTACAGTAAATGTCCTTAACATGAATGTTTTCTAAATATTTCAGAGACAATGTTGTAATAAAATCTGAACTTATATCAAGGCTTTGATCTTTAGCAGAATATGGAAAGCTTGAATTGTCACAAATGCATCCTTAGAAGTATAAATGAATATCAGCTTACTTCAATAATTCAGGTGTCAACATTAATAATTTTATACATTTATCTGCATAAATAATAATCCAGTGACCCTTCACACACACCTCACCACCAATATGGATCTCCAAAACAGCTGGACATGTTAAATTCCCCCCTCCACACACACACACACACGCACGCACACACACCTACACACACAAACACCCAGATGCACCAAAGCGATAAAGCTCATTTGATTTATCATAATATGCTTTATCTGAAAACTAAGTATCTTATCTCCAGATAAAGAGAGGAAAGACAGAGCAATCCATTCAGTTGGTGGAGCAGGAAAGAGGCTGAAAGGACGACAGCAGCTCCAGGAAAACGGACGGGTCGGAGAGGAGAACGAACGGGAAGAACTGGAGGGAAAGAAGAAAAGGATGCGGGGATGGGAGGAGATGTGGAAAAAGGATTCAGGGTGATGAAGGGAAACGGGACAGGATAACGAACAGCTGAAGAGTGAGAAAATGTGACATTCATGTAAGTTTACTGTGTGTGTGTGTGTGTGTGTGTGTGTGTGCGTGTGTGTGTGTGTGTGAGAGATCCATGTTTGTGTATGAACCAGATGTGTGCCATCCTGCATGTTTTGGAAATGATCTGACACCAAGTAAATACATCGGCCCCTGGTACCGATACTGATACCAATACTTTGTGTTTAAGTTTCACTTATCATCAAAGTTCTGACCCCCGGGTGTATTTTTCTCTGATGTACTTTGTTCCAACTTACAAGGTTTAGATAAAGTTTTTGGGCATTTACAAAGGAAAGCTTTAACAGCATATTAACATGATTTGTGTGCAATGTTTCTAAACAAAGTGCAAAATATTATTGTTTCAGAGCAAATCAAAACTACAAAATGGTTTGAGAGTCGAGAAATGAAAATACAAAATTGAAAAAAATTCCAGATGGAATCTAAAACTATATCAGTCTTATCAAGCTAGTATCGATCTGATACTGATATCGATTTGGTACCAATATTATTGATATTTTGGAAGGATCCGACCACCTCTAGCATGTCCTGTTTGAAGCTTTAAAATGTGAGAACTGGTTTGATTTAGTCTTTGATGAATTAATTTCATGTCTCTGTTTTTTTTTTCCCATTTTCACAACCTCAGCCTACCACGATGTACGATTGTAAACACAAGGCCCAAACAGTACCTGCAAACGTGTTGCAATGGGATTTAAAAAACTAAAAATATCTGACTCATTTCAGTCTGATAAAAAAAAAGTTACCGTAAAGGTTTAAGAAACCACTTTGACTATACCAGTGAAATCTACTTGATAGATCCTAACAGCAAACGGGGAAGCGGTCGAGAGGACAGAGTGGGTTTAATCCCTTGCCCCCATGAAGCTGGGCTGAGGGGCTGAAAACGTCCAGAACCGGGCGGCACCAGGAGAGAAGGGAGGGATGGAGGAAAAGAAGGTGAAGAGGCAGAGGCTGGTGGTAGCTGGTGGGGTTGCGGAGTGTGTGTGTGTGTGTAGGGAGGGGGGACTCTGGTCCTCGTCCCCACTGACACACTGCTGCAGTTAATCCAGATTAGAGCGTCTAAAACAGGTCGGCTAAATCTGCAGGCCAGCCAGCAATACAGAGGCTGCTGTCAGCCCCAATCACTCACAGCGCGCGCGCGCACACACACACACACACACACACACACACACACACACACACACACACACACACACACACAGTAATAATCTCTTCTGTACAAGGCAGGTGCCACCCACAGCCTGCCAGTACCCCGGCCCCCCCGACTCCCCATCCAGCCACACCAGTCAGACCCGCTGCAGCAACCAGCGTTTAAACTAAGACAGAACTGAGAGTCGGTCCCACAGTGAGATGAAGTGGATTATGATGATGATGATGATGATGATGATGATGATGATGATGATGAATATGTCCCATTGCATGTCTAATCTGATGAGTCATCAGAAATCTCCACATGACCTGTAGATTTCCCTTCGTCAATAAATCTGCTCCCACGATGGGAGAAGCTGCAGCCGACATCGACGCGTTCCCGCCCACCTCAGAGGCGGGGGGGTCCTCACTACATCAGCCCGGTTCACCGAGCTGCTCATTCATTCTCAATCAGTAAAGTCATCTCAATTAATTATTCAAATTACTTTAAAAAGTTTTCTGTCTACGGAAGCCCAGCAGGTTGCGTGGAGTCAGTGACTTTCAGCGTTCACTCCTCCTGGATGAACACGTAGCGTCAGTCGCTTGCATCGTGTCAGTAACTTTATAGCAGTTCTTCATACCAAGCATGCATGCAGCGACAGTGGAGAGGAAAAACTTCCCTCTAACAGGAAGAAATCTCCAGCAGAACCAGAACCAGATGAGTTTTATTCTTTAGTTTATTAAAGCTAAACCAAAAAGCTGTTCGAGAAACAAAATATATGACAAGTTTGTGCAAGTTTGGGACCAGTTCATTTTCTCCAACATATATGAACAAGGCTGATGTCTGGAATGACTTGATTTAAATCACTCTGTTCTTTTCTGTTCAAGCCTTGTTGTTCTCTTAAAACACTCTGTCGTCTCCATAGAGACTGAAGCGGAGTTCAGTATAGGACACATGCAGAGTCTACATGGTTCTAAACCATGGATGTCAAACTTGTTTTCATTTTGGGTCACATCAAGATCGAGACCATAAGGTCGGTCGTGGCAGTATAAACCCATTGACAAACAGTTAAAATATCCATAAATAGCTGCCACCGCATTCAATGAGAACTTCTTAAAGTCAAATAATTTTGAGCATCTTTTCACATTGATGTGTTTTGGCAGCACAGAGATTAAAATCAACTTTGATTTGACTGAAAATAATTTTTAAGCACACAACTGTTATGTTAATGGTTTTATTTATTCATCCTTCTTGAGTCTAACACAGGGGTCTGCAACTGTTACAATCCAAAACACCATTTAATTAATTAAGACCATTTATAATTAGAACTTTGGAGAAATGGTAGGAAATGTAGTCATTTTTAAAGAACCGCAATTTTATTCCTAATTTGAGGCTTAACTTTCTGAACCAATTTGAATAATAAACTAAATTTGACTGAATCATTTGGGAACTGGGGTAAACAAACAACACACTGATACAAAATAATATATTTTTAAGACATTAAAAACACACTAATGTTTATTAAAAATCCAAACTGAGGAGGCTGAAGAAATGACAACAATCCAGCACAGAGAGCCAAAGAAGTACAAAAAGTATTCACACCACTTCGTTTTTCACATTGCGTCATATTATACAGCGACAAACTTCAATATATTTTATGTTATTGGGACTTTAGAATGACAGGTAGTGGTGCATAATTATGAAGCAGTGAAACATGGTAGTGGCAGCATCATGCTGAGAAGAGACTTTTCCTAAATCGAGATGTTGTAGCTGTAAATCTGGCTCTAGATTAAGCCTGCAGCTGTATCCGTATGAGAATCGAATTGTTCAAAGGGAGAACTCGAGGAGGTTGAAAGGGAATGAGATCAAAGTAACACACAAAGAAAACCCGTTCAGCTGACTGTCAGATCACATTTTTAACACAGTTTGTGTTCTCCTTCAGACTGGTTGAGTTTTCCTAAGAACTCACGATGCCATTCCTCAGTCCAGACAGATCACTCCGACATATACAGCAGATTGAATCCAGTCCAGGCTCTTCAGTGGTGCATATCCAAATCATTCCAACTGGTTTTCCATGAACATCCGGTTCCTCTGTTAAAACTGTTTTTGATTTTCACATGTTTTTCTTTCATAAATATGTGTTTCATATTCTGTAAAGGTTGGTAAAGCTACTCATACCTGATACAGTTGTTCAACTAAAAACTGTGATGATCCAAAGCACAATAAACTTCTTATGCGAGATATTCTTGTGTATAGTGTGTGTGTGTGTGTGTGTGTGTGTGTGTGTGTGTGTGTGTGTGTGTGTGTGTGTGTGACTCAGGAGCTGCACCGTGAGGTGAGGTGTGTCAGTTTGGAGGATGACTGATTACAGTGGACAGTAATCCTGCAGATGGATTAGCAGGTGGTATTAGGAGAAGTGGGGGTGTAGCACACTGCCACCTTTGAACTGTAACAATATGGAGCAGCAGCTCACAGGGCCTGGCCTCCGACTGCATCACCCCCAGCCACACATGCACAGAGCGGGATGACCCACAGCGACAGAGGCCCCCCGAGACGGTACACGGGTTCTGAGAGCGACAGAGGTCTCTACCGTTAGAAGGTGAAGTCTGACGAGTCTGCCTAACGAGTTCCCATGACTGAGTCTCGCTGAGATGAGAGTTAAAAGGACAGAGAGAAAATGTGTCCAATGGAGAGAACTGTCCAAACGTCTGACGTTTTTTTATTTAAATAAACTAATTTTTCACTTCCTCATTTGTTTAGAATTCAGTTCAATTCTAAAATACTTTATTGATCAGCCTGAGAAAAACATCTGCTCTTAAAGCAGCCTCAGAGCATGGAGCTGCCACCCAGAACAGCTGTCAGGATCCTGAAACATTGGTCCAGAAGAGAAATAACTCTACTGTCAGATTGTAAGCAAGTTTTTTGTTTAACTGGGCTGCTTTTGTTGTAAGGAACCTGGGTAAAGGATGAAAAACTAACTAATCTTGTTTGTTGTATAATGGCTTTAAACATTGTCTCTGATGAAATCTTATGTTGAGTCAAAGTTCTTCACTCTTTAGCTTTTATGTTCCTCCTTTACTACATCATGAAAAAGATTTATTTATTTTTTTAGTCATTAGCATCTACCTACATTTTTTCCAGTTTTCAGATCCCAAAAAAATAAACACATATTTTGTTGACACCTCACCAAAAGTTAAATGAAACTTACAATATGTTTGAGTGATGAATCTTATTATAATATTTCTCCTTTTTCTTCAAAACTTTTGTTGTGTTTGTGTTTATTTGTATATGCTACATGTAATTAAATGAGATGGCGCTCATGACAAGGCGCGTATTAGGTTGACAAGTATAGAATAATAAACAATATTTCATGTTGGAGTGGTGCTTCCTTTAACAGCAGGTAAATATTGGTGAAAATTAGACGTGTTGTTCACTCTAAACATGTAAACATCTCCCCCATTAGCTCAATTAAGATGTTTTTAATCTGACCTTGTTTTCGACATTCACCTTCTTCTCTGGTCAATTAAACTTTAAGAGTAGGTCGCTGACGACCTCTCGTGGACAAGCGTCAAATAACAGGATTCTAAGCAATGAGGTGATTTAATCAGGAAACTCATTTATATTATTTCATATATTAGTAACAGCTTTAACAGATAATCAGTTTAAAATAAATTAAAAAATGATAAACGCTCACAATAACGTTGATCAACCAAATGGTTTCGGTCTTCCTGAAACTTACTAAGTTTCATTCTTGCATAACAGAAGCCATGTTGGTCCAAAGAAAATTTAGCTGTGGGTCATTTGAGATTTTATAACAGCAAGATTTTCTTAAGGTAATTAAAAAATATATCTTTTAAATGTAATGGATTCAACTGTCTTGTCATGTGCTTGCTAATTTACACACCTCGGTATTCAGCATAATATGCCTTACAAAATAAGTGGACAGATTATTTTATTTTTTTGTTAGCTGTTAAGAAGCATCTTAGCACAGATTGTGAGTCAGTATTTGAGGTTGTGGCGGTCCACCCACATACAATAAACAAACAAACAAACAAACAAACAAACAAACAAACAAACGAACGAACAAATAAATAAATAAATAAATAAAAGGTCAATTTCAGACCAGGTTCTGAAATTGAGAGCGTTAGGATGCTTTGACAGCAGTGTGTATAGATGCAACGGCGCCCTCTAGAGTAACAATTTGGTGAAACAACTGCAGTAATATGATGCTTTTAAGGAACGTGTGTGATTCTTGAGAATAGGGACAAAACAGGTCCTATGGATAAAGCACAAAATTTGAATAAAATATACACAAAATATAATTTTTTAAAATATTTGACTACACTAACCTGGGTTGTGTGAGCGCAACAATTAATATTTTCCTGGTGTTTGCTGAATATTTTTTTTTTATTTTAAACATTGTAGTCGGCGGATGCCTGTAAAATCCCTTGTCCCGGAGCAGAACTCAATACATTATAATAGTTTAAAACAATTAAAGAAATACTAAAATTATATATTATGACAATAAAGTATAAGTAGTCACATAAATAATTATAAAAGTAGCAATAAATTGAATTAAAAATAATGTTTATATATTTTCCAACTCCATTGAAATTTGTCCCTAGTTTTTGTCAACACAGTCAGACATGAAAAGAATGTAAAAAAAATCAGGCATTATTGGGGGGCACCAGAACTTCTGAGGACCCCATGATGTCGTCTTTTCTCCTCCTTTGCTAAGAGGGCTAGTTAGCTCTGGTTAGCTTAGTTTTTTCTTCTTTTTATTCCTAAGTTGTTTGTCACAACCATGATGTGTCAACTCCATAACTGGTAATTT
>NW_006800018.1:647645-666534 GCF_000485575.1 Poecilia formosa | reverse complement strand
TATCTATCTATCTATCTATCTATCTATCTATCTATCTATCTATCTATCTATCTGTTGCAGTTGCTTGTAATTTACACAAGATGGCGCCAGATTCCAGCTCATTTGCTGCTTGGTCAGCAGACATCTGTATCTCTGCAGTCATATTATAGACATTTCATTGAATCAGTTGCTACCAATAAATGGAGAGTTGAAGGGCAAATAAGTTGCTAAATATAAAACATATTATGGGTAAATAACCTATGATTATCAAAACAATTAAAAATATCATTGCTGCGGACAAAGATGATTTGAGAACAACCATGAAATAATTTCAGAATAAATTAACTTTTTATTTCCATCTTAGTTTTAATAAGTGTTTATAAATCAGTGGATATAAATCAGATCAGTGGATATGTAGTGACAGTCAGACTTTTACATGTATAAATCATATAAATCATTATTATTCTGCTCTGGGTCAACATTTATTTTATAGTTCTGAAATTGTAAATTAATTTACATGCATTTGTTTTTCTTGTCTTCACCCAGCTTTTAAATATTCTGCACATTTTTTTTATTTGTATGGTTGAGCGAAGGGTTGGTCAAACTGTTGTCGTCAGATGAAGGAAATAATTCAGGCTGAGGGTCACCAAGACTGGGACATTCATCCATATATTACTTAGGGTGTATGGATATATTTGAGCTTGTTTTCATATTCATGGCCTGTGTGGTTTAAGAAAAATCCACAATCAATTAAAACTTGGGCACCCAGTCCTTTTTTATTGTTTAATTTCTTTTGTAGAATTATTCCACCCTTGAAAAAAAAAATAGTTCAAATACATACTTTAAAGCTCAGTATTAATATGACATACATGATGAGTGAATGCAGATGTCTGAGTTTACAATCATAATTAAAAAAGTACACCCTCTATCATTTATAGGCTTTTAATGTATAATTGATGCAATGTGTAGCAAATAAAGTGAATTAGAAAACAAAACACTGGACTGTCCAGTGTTTTTGGAGTGGAAAGCCATAGACTTTAGAGGGTGTATTTTCTTTTTGCCATTTCTACAGGTACTTGTGTTCCCACCCTGACTGTGAAATGAAATACAGTTGCATGTATGAACCAAGTAGCTTATTAATGGTTGTGAGCAGCGTTAGAGTCTTGCAGCCTGAGAAAGTGATGAACTTCACATCTTTTAACTTTACCTGTAGTTGTTTACTTTCTTGTAGCCCCTGATTGAATCCAGTGAAATACATGTTGTGGAAATGTATCCCTCAAAGATCCAGTTCTTAATAAGGATCCGTTCAGAGTGATAAACTCTTCCAAACAGGCTGCCATCTGCATGAAATGAGTGAGTTTAATGGTTCAAACCCGATTTTCCTGTGCTATGTCTGTTCTCAGCTATTTCCCCACAGAGTCATTAGGAATGTTTCAAAACACAAGTACTACTGATCGGTCGTGATTAGATTCCCATCATGGATCAGTTAGGATGTTTTCTTTTGGCAAAAGCCTTGGACTTTTAATCAAGCCACTTCTCTTTGATTATCATTAGCTACGAAAGTTTCTCTTACAAAGTCATTGGTTTCTATCGTGCATAAGAATATTTGTAATTAAATTTGTCCCTGTCTACATGATTTGATTGTATTGACTGCACATAAATATTCCATGCGAACCTCTCTTCCCCCAAAAAACTTTTTCACTTCCACTTGACTTTTAAAGTCAAGAGAAAAATAAAATTTGGTCAGACTTAGAAAATGGATCTTCGAAAAAACAATTTCTTTCCGATTGCCTTTCAGGGCTTCCGTATATTTCTGTATATAAATTGGATGTTTATCTTGTAAAGTGCCTTGAAACAATGCTCATTGTTTGGATACAACGTAAATAATCTCACCTGCACTGAATTCATGCTCTGTGCAAACCACATTTTACACTTTACCAGAGTCCTTGGCTTTGTCCGTGTGAGTGGAGACAATCCCCAACTTTAAGTCTGGATGTGAATTATCAGCATTATTTTAATGATCAGAAATGTTTTAATGATCAGAAATATTTTAATGATCAGAGATATTTGTCTGCCTATACCCTTCATGTATAGTGCAGTTAACTATAATCTAATATATTTAAAATAAATGAATTTGTATTGTGACACAGAGTCCTACTGACTAGAACAGTCACACGTTGTGTATATGTTTTGAACCATGGCAGCAGGAGTCAAACGGTGAGGGTGATGGATTCCTATTGGTAGTTACTGTCACAGTTCTGTGTCTGTAAGTGTGACCTTATGACTCTCTTAGAATCCTTGTATATGGCAATAGGCCTCCAGGCTGGAGAAGAGGATGTACAGGAACCAGAGTCCGAAGAAGAGCAGCGAGGTGAGGGCCTTGGGAATCCTCGGACCGCCGAGTTCGCCTCCTATGGACGGCCTCCTGCGTAGCATCAGCACGCCCATGCTGAAGAACGCAAAAATAGTGAAGAGTGTGACCGAGAAGGCCAGGGAACCAGGGTCGACGCGGAAGACCTTCCCTTTCACTTCCCAGTACACCGCAGCCACGGACCAGGCCAGGCCAATGCCCAGAAACACGTTGACTGCGTTGCTTCCCGTCACGTTCCCCACGGATGCATCTGCATACTGGTCCTGAGTGGCGGCCACTTTACTGGCAAAGGTGTCTGAAAGGATGAAAAACATAGAGAAGTATTATTTAAAATTAGTTAATTTGGTTGTTTTTTTGCTTTTCAAGTGGAAAACAATTAAGAACAGGCATAAAAGATTGTTCAAAATATTACAATTATTTCCAAGTAGACTTTTGTTCTTATTTTTGTTGATTTGATTGGGGTATTTATTATTATTATTATTATTGTTATTATTATTATTATTATTGCTCCTCCTTTCTGTAACTGTGGCTTGTAACCTTTCAACAGAACCTCACTTCAGAAATGCTGGACTATCAGGTCAAGTAAAGTTTGCCAGAATGAGAGTGAATGTACCAGGAAGTGAAGTCCCCAGCGCCACAAAGACCACGGCAGTCACAGTGTCTCTGAGGCCAACAGTGCAGCCAAAATGCGACGCCAGGTCTCCGATGATGGCGGTTAGGAGGCCGATGACAGAGATGGACACAATGAAGCACGCCCAGCCGTTCCAGTACTCGGTGGGCGGGACAAAAGCAAATAAGATTTTCCAGAAAACGCAAAGTATGTGCATAAAATAGTCGAAGCAGTTGGGCGTTCTTTGCTCCTGTCCCTCCTCGTCATCATCACCTGTTTAAAGAAGACACAATGATGAAGCTGGGAGCAAATTAACCCTTACTAAAACAGAAAGTAGTAGTAGTTGTGGTCTGATGTATTGATAAAGTCCAAGTCTCCTCTACTAAATGTATGAATCATGGATACATATTTCAAAATGTTTCCCACACGTTTATGCTTTGAAAGTCGACTAAAAAAATCAATCCATTAGAAGGAAAATAAGAATTTGTAAAAGACAAGTTGCACAAGTAAACACATCCTGAAACTTAATACCGTTTTGAAGCACCTTTTGTTTCAATTATCCACAATTTTGTCACATTATAAAAACCTAGTATTTTAATTTGTGATTTTTTTTATGAACATCATTCAGTAGGTGATAGTTCACATTTTCTGTCAGGATACTAAAGTTAAACAGAATTTCAACACCAGTTAGCAGATGTCCTGGACACAAACAGTGAAACATTTAGTGAGGAAAACACTAAATATTTTACTGTTTTCCTCTATTCAAATGTGCATGGATGTATCGGTTAAATATAACCGATACATACACAAAACACAAAACACTTTAAGTTCAAACCTCACTGACCTGCGCTCACTGTGACTGCTTCAATGAACTGCTCTTTCCATGAGTGAGTCCCAATCACTTCTGCTAGATTTGTGTCCTGGAGGAGTTGATCCACAGTGTTCTGGCACCAGAAAGGAAACGGGTTAGGAAATATTAATCATAACTCACACTGAGGTGAAAGCAACAGATGAGCCTCCATTTCATCCTTTTGGGCCTACTAGTTATACAGTTAACATAAAAAGCTGAGCAAACATTAATAAATCTGCTCAATTTATGCTCTAAAGCGCACGCAGCACGCAGCACACAGCAGCAACGTACTGTGCAATCTCAATGAAACAGAATACAGCAGCCTTGCAAAAGTAGTAAGTGAACCTGTTCACATGTTGCCACAGTATTGTTCAATACACTTCATTTGGATTTTTTGTGACAAAAAGTAATGTGGTGTTGTGAAGAAAAATAAAACTGATTCATAGTTTTCAAACTTTACATATTCAGAGATTAAATTACGCTCATAATATGAATACTTTTGCAAGGCACTTTAGATAAAAGCATAAATTTATTCTGGCAACACAAACTGTAGGAACTGTACCTGGTCTATGACTCCATTGGGAGTCTGATGCATATGGAGAGAATCACATTGTTAATGAAGCAAGACAGGCTGTCCTACAAGACATTAAGCTTCACTTGGGTATTTTGTTGAGTACATGTCAGAATATTGCCCCAAGACATCTTAAAATATGTTATATATCTATGTAGTTAAATCTGGAGGAGAATAATCTTTTTCTACGAGGTGCACACCTTAAAATCACAGGCTTCTTGTATGATGACTTCTAGTCTGCTGTGCTCTCCTAGAATAGGTTTGCCCATCTCAGAAATCCTCCTGGCCTCTTCCTCCTCAGGAGTTGGGTTACCTTTTAGAGGGTACAGACGTTAATCTACTATTTCATTAATAAAACAAATGCACGTTAAACCTCTTTGTGCTGAAGCCTGAGGAACACAGCAAACAAAAACAATCCCACGTACTTGCACACACTCAGATGCGTAACACTGAAAGGCGCCTTTGCAGCATTAACTGGATTTCTAGGTTAATGTTGGAAGGATTGGGAGAGGCATCTTGTTTGACAGAATTTTTATTATAAACTTTGCTCGTGATTTTCAGAGGTAATTGAACCGCCTGAGATGAAAGGACTGTTTAGTGGACACAAGCACTTTAAAACCTGGCCACCAACAAGAACCGCCTTTTTTGAGGTTCCTTAAAAATGTTCTTGCCGAGATGACAGGTCTATCAAAAACAACAACAGCAACAATTTCCAGTTTGTTTAATTTTCAAGTAGAACCGTGTTCGAGTCGATGGCTAGATGCAATCTGCTGGGGTTCCTTAGGTAGAAACTTTTCAAGCTACTTTAAACAATGAACTGAGATTACTGTACTGTTTGATCATTAGAATTAACTGGAATGCATGTGTGACTGAATTGAAATTAGAGGCGATATTGTTGTGAATTGGCGCTACATAATTAAACGGAACTGGAATGTAACGTTGTTGATAGTTAAAGAGCAAACTGCTCTATCTGTGACCATCACAGTTTGACATTATAATACTTTTTAAAAGCTGCAAAGGCTCCCTTTAACACCCACATCAACTTGTCCCCCAAAATCTTACCCTGGTTCAGTAGCAGAGCTATGAAAGAAACAAACAATTACTCAATACATACTAGACATTGAAATAAAAAAAATAAAAAAATCTATATATATACATATTGTTTTGGATGCTCAATCCTAACAGTTCCAACTTTACTGCTACTCTACTACAAAATGACTATATTTTTCCCTCACAGTTCCTCCAGCATCCAATAGTGAGGTTACAGAAACAGTCACTACTTTCAAAAACGCTGCAGCACATGTTACACTGAAACAGAGTGATATTAAGTTACTGGCTCTGACGTGCGCAGGCAGCTCCACAAACGCACAGCTGAGCAGTGATCTTGGTGCTGCGTCAGTCTACTTACACCTTTTGTGTAAAAAGAAAAACCCGCCTGTCTGTCTGCTTCACAGGTTTTAAAACCACTTAAAGGCCACAGGTAGAAAATCACAGGTGACACGTATGAAAGTGAAACTGCTTGTAGACTCACCAGAAATTCCTCTCTTCAGCCACTTGGGGTCTTCAAGCACGACGAAGAAGTTTTCCTGCTTTTCGTACTCCTCCACATTTAAAATGCATATCTGTAATGTCTGACTAGAAATGTTCAAGAACACACAGATATTTCTTTCATTAAAAAGCTAATTAAATACTAGTGTGAACACGACAAGCAGTACGTGTCAGAAACGTGAACAAAGAATATAAAAACAGTTTTGTTCCAAATACGAGCCCACACTACCATACTTTCTCTTTAAAGAATCAACCTGTAGATGTAACAAAGACGTCCTTTACTATGTGTTCAGTTTATCCATGTACAAACACAGCTTATACAGCCTAAAAATTTAATGTGAAAAAGATCTGTCAGTTTACATGCGGCGACTGAAGTTTCCCCCAACTAATCAGAGTCAGGATTATCCGTAGGTGTCAAGTCATCGGGTAATTCTGTCTAATAGGACCTCCTACAGTGAAGGCTGATGACCCACAGCCTCCTTTCAGAAAGGCTCTAATGTCCCTTTCCTCTGAGCCCAAACCAGTTCAGATTCAAACGGAGATCCAAACGTGCTCAGTCTGTGCGTTATGTAGGACAAAAGGGAAACTATTTTATATGAATTATAAGACATAAACAGTGTTAACAGCCCAGCAACACTAAATATTTTCTAAAAGATAAGTTGAATAACCAAATAAATGTGTAAATATAAGTGCCAGTTAAAGAAGACAGGAATATGTGACTCTTCTTTAAATAAATAAATATGACAGAACTACAGCAGATAACTGGCTGGTTTATCTGTGCTCCCAGGGCTAACTGCAAACAACCAATCAGAGCCAGGAGGAGGGTCTTAGTGTGGTAACACTTTATTTGATAGGGTGTGCATAAGACTGACACAACACCGTCTTAAATGGCATAACATAGCCGTCATGAACATGAAGAAGTCTTTAAGAATGTTAATGACTGTTGTCATTCAGTAAATAATTACACTTTTAATGCAAAGTTGCTTTAAAAGTTGCACTAAAACTCAATTAAAAGTGCCAACTTTGCACTAAAGTGTCACCATCTACTAAATAAAGCAACTTTGGCTCTTTTAATGGCCTTTTAATGCAACTTTTAGCACAACTTTGCATTAAAGTGTAATTATTTACTGAATGACAACAGTCATTAACATTCTTAAAGACTTCTTCATGTTCATAACAGGTGTCATGTCAGTCTTATGAACACTTCTTCAAATAAAGTTTTACCCTTAATGCTGTCAATCACAATCTCGTGTGGCGCTGCTCAGCCCTGTCCACATACTGCGCCTCACCTTGTCTGTTCATTGGTGAATTCCACCTCCCCTCTGGCCTCCTCATAGTCCACTCCAGCCTTGGCACTACCATCCTCAGTATGGTACGGCACAGCTACTGTGCCCCTGGAGCCCGAGTTCCTCAACACGGTCACCGTCAGAACGCCGGTGCTCTCGCTCACTCGCAGCACCTGCTGCCCAAAGGTAAAGATCCCAGCATGGTCATCGTCCAGTATAGTGACTGTGGCCAGCAGAGGTTCCACCAGTCTGGCCTTGGGCGGAGAACCAGTCCCTTCGCTCCCTCCCTCCTCTAACCTCAGATTCTGAAGACGCACAAAGAAATGTTCATCCTCTTCAAAGATTTCATCATCCAAAATCCCCACCTGCAGAGAAAGCAGCGTCGATCCGTTACGTTTCCCTCTAGACGCCAAGTGATGATTTAAACACAAACACATCTGCAGGCCGACTGAGTTTAAGTCTAAGACTTTGACTAATGGTTTAAAAAGTTTCAGTGGAGAAGCAGGAAATACAAGAATAACTTAAGACATCTTTTCACCTTGATCTCTTTTCGGGTTTCCCCTGGTTTGAATGTCAGAGTTCCCTTGTTAAACTCATAGTCTGATCCAGCGTTGGCAGATCCGTTTTCTGTACAGTAGTCCACGTAGAAGGTGTTTTGGCCTGTGCCTCCATCGAGGACCACCCACAGGGTCACAGAGCCGCAGTTCTCCGTGCATTGGTACTGGACGCTTTCAAAACAGATATGCGAGCACGTCGCCTTGTCCGCATCCTGTCCCGGTGCGCGCCGCTTTTGATCTGCTGCGTGCTTCTTTAAGATGTTTCCAGCACCGATCATCCTCCGTGTTGCTTGGACACGATAAAAGGCACGACTCTTCTTCTGGTGGACCAGGGCAGAGTAGTTGGCCATCTCGATCAGCTGGTCCAGGTCTTTATCTGGATGCTTCTCCTTCAGATCTTTCAAGATGCGGACTACCTGTCCAAGGGAGGAAACAGGCTGTAAGTGAAAAACTGTAGCAGAAGAGATCTGGGAGCTTCCTGGAGTCAAGCAGAAAGACTTTAATAACTGTACTTGAAGCTCTACTATAACCTTCTAGTAATATTACCACCCACATGGTTGTATAAGAGCAAAATGAGAAGATTTACAATGCTGTGCTAAAGTATTGGCCTCCTTGTTGATTTGTTTTTTTGTTTTTTGGTGTGCTTATACTTTTCTGTCGCGTTTTAGATTTCAGATCATCAAGCTAACTTTGATGGCAGACATATGTCTCTCATATTTTACATGTTAACCCTTTCATGCATGAATTATGATCCTGTGTGTCAGACGTTTTCTCATTTTTTTAATTTTCTTAAGGAATAAAATAAAGTAGGAAACTTTTTTTTGTAAAAAAAGATATTTCTTTTCTTTTCTTTAGGTGTTCAATTGTAATTTTCTCCAAATACAAAGTTGTTATTTGAAAAATACATCAGTAGTATTGTTCTTTAGTGGTTATCTGATGTCACAATATTTTTTTTTACCTGCAAGAGTCGTCTACAGTAGAAGGAGGGACCGGGTCGGTTGCCATGCTTTTTTGTCTGTCGGCCATATTGGATTTAACAAAGATAATTTCTTGCATTTGCAGCTGATGGCCAGTAGTTGATTGTGTATTTTATGATGCATTAGTGTCCACGTCAGTGGTCATTTAAAACATAAAAATCCACAAGAAGCACAGGAACATGGCTTTTAGACAGCTGTCCACTGTAGTGACCGCTATGCATGAAAGAGTTAATAAGCTGTCTTTTACATTTTTCTCATGGCTCTAGCTACAACAAACAGAGCAAACTAGCATTTACTGAGACATAACACCATCCCAGTTTCAATCCTGCCTCTTTCCATGATCTACATGTCTTACCTCATCTTTGTTCTGGTCCAGCTCACTGCCTGTCTGCACGGACACCGTCACACTAGAGGAGTTTCCAGGCCCTGGACTGCCGTCTGACAGCTTTCCGTCCATGATGACATCAATGCCTTTGGGGGAATCGTCCCCCTCCATTTCCACCACAATCCCATGCCTCTTGTTGGCACGGTATCTCTTATGCATGTATTTGTAAAAGAGCAGGCGGCGGTCAGCGATCCAAGCCAACATCACACAGACGGGAAAATATAGCAGTGTTACTACAGCTTCCCAAACCTGGAGACACAGACAAGATTAGGTTATCTATGCTGTAAATGTATCGTACTTGTTCCTTATGTGAAGTCACATAATGTTTAACTGGGGATCGACAGGGTGGACTATTTACAAAGAAAAATCTAACTCAACTCCTGTGATAACTACAATTATTTAATTTGTTCATATAATGACATTTTGTGTATAAGTTAGTGGTCATTGCTCACATTTACAGTTATGACCTTAATGCATCCCCTTTTTTAGTTTTTTAAGCAGAGATTTTAAATTTGATATATTCTCACACCAAAAGACAATGGCTCTCTTCTACTGCTATTTATTTTCAATATTCTTTCAAATGATATCCAGGTTTATTTTATCTTTTACTTGTTTGTATGAGATGTACAAAAATTTTACTTTGACAACCAATAAAATATGTTAGTTCCCGGTGTTCAATATTATACTGAATTGAAAACAGGAAGTTAGTTATTGATTATTGATTGTCACTCAAAAAAGAAATCAGCCGATCCAACTTAAAAATAATTAGTTAATTTGTTAGTAACCAAATTAGATGTATCCAACTAAATATATTAAGTTTATTAAGATGCTACGTTAAACAAAATAAAATAAACTTAATTCAATTACATTGAACTAATTTTTTTTTAAATTGGAGTTCTCTTTTTTCATGTTTGTGTTTGAAAAATATATGTTACAAAAATTTAAGCATAAGGAAATGAATCATTTATATCAAATCCTGTAATGTTTTATAATTAGGTGTGTTGCTTTTGATGTGATTCTGTTCTGTCCTGATGTTCTGCTGCATCGAGACACAATATCACAATTTTGATGTCACTGTCCTGGGTTTTTATTGTAAGCGACAGGATCAACTGACTACCTATGAATAAAATTTCACTTGCTTTAAAAGTGCTCCCAAGTAGTCAGACGATCAAAGTCGATCAGATGTACAAAAAAAATTACTTTATAAAATCTTTTACTTTTAGTGAGTAAAATGTCTTTATTGGATATTTTGAGACTGCGTTTGAGAAGTTATTTGGTCCTGACTGCTGAATCTGGATTGCAGTTGAGGATAACGGGTAGAGTGGAGACCTACCTCAACAATCCCTGGGGAGATGACGGCCAGAATGAGGTAGAGCCAAATGTATGCAAAGATGCTCCAGAAAGCTGTGATAAAAAACACTCGCAGGTGTTTGATCTTGCGAGACTGTCCATCTGGAATTACTGACACACACAGACCAATTATCACAAGCATGTTAAAGGCCGCACTGCCCACTATGGTGCCTGGGCCGAGCTCCCCGGCATTGAAGTTGTGTCCACACACCTGTACAAGGGAAACAAGAGCAGAACGTTGCACTTTCTGAACCTTTACAGTTGGTGCAAATATCTTTTAATGTTTTACAATGAATTTCAAAAAGTAGGTCATCATAAGAGTCAACTTTTTAAAATCCAATTTATCTACATATTTGTTTAAATAACTAGAGAAAAAAAAATTTAAACTCTTTTTGCACTTTCACAGGCAGTGGTTTTTGCTTGTGTTTATAGCAGATGGAAGAGAGTACCTCAATAACAGAGAGCAGGATCTCTGGTGCAGAGGAGCCCAGGGCCATGAGTGTCAGGTTGGACACGGTTTCATTCCAGACCCGCACGGTTTTCACCGTGGTTTCCCCATCAGGTTTGGTAATGGTCACCTCCTTCTCCTGATTTGGTCGTTCCAGGATATAATATTCACATGAAACCCAGAGAAATCTGGTGAGTCATAGACACAATCACAGAGCACAAACTGGACGCTGTGCATAATGAGTCTGAGTTTAACAGGTTCTAAATATTAAAGAGAATGATGATACCTGAGATGTAATGACTTCTATGGATGCCATGAAGCGGTCTGCAATGATGGATACTCCAAGGAATATGTACATGAGAGAGAGGAAGTACACAATCGCCCTTCCTGCTTGTTCCCCAACTGGAGGGTTGAGAGGCTCCCAGACTGGCAGCAGGATGCCGGGTTTACACACCACGACACCTGTACATGTCCTCTTTTCAGACTCTGTGGAGTTGTCAGAGGACTCAGGTTGTTCAGGCGAAGACGCTCGCTCCAGGACTTGAGGCCTGATGGAAATGCAGGGGTGGCACAGGAGGAGGAGGAGGAAAAAGAAGACGAAGAAGAGTGCGCCGTGGTGAAAGGAGAGGAGTCCCATCGTATCCCTGAGTCAGATGGCACCTGGGGGGTCAGAGTTCACTGAGGGGGGGAGCAGCTGGGTTGGTCCTAGAGAAACAGAGACATGACAAAAGAGCTCAACAGTTTATCAGCACAACTGAAGACTGAATAAACTTTAAGGTTTAGTGAAATGTGAGATTCAGGTACTTTTTTCCCTTTTGGATCGGCCAAGGTCCAAATGTTGACGGCGTTCTATAAAGTGTAAGAAAATGTCATCTATGTTGTATTTATTCAGCTTAACCGTCTGATCCAGGTAAAAAGTAAATGAGTTCCAGGTCAGGATTGGACAAGTGGATAATTTTTTTTATCAAATCTGATTATGATTAAATTGAACCTAGAATCAAAAATAACACTTAATAAACAGTCTATTACGAATATGGTTATAAATTAACAACAAAGAAAAACCTTGGAAAACGATGAGTCTCATTTCAAAAAGAAGAGCAGAAGAAATTTCACCCCCTGTTAACCAGTGGGAGGTAAAGCTGGAGTGGTTGGTGATTAAACAGGCAGAGAGACTAATTCTGCAAAAACATCCATTATGTCTCTTTGGGACTCAACAGAAATGTGTCAGAAAAAGCAATCAAAAGACACACTCATGTTGATTCACTGTAGTCAGCGAGGAGAACTAGAGGTCAGCCAGGTTAGGAACCAGGTGCAAAAGAAATAAGGGCACAGACGTGTCACCTACAACAATCAGGATGCATTATGCAGCATTTCAAACACATATCTTTAGACTTTAATAAGTTTATATTACGGTGCACCAATTGCAGTTTTCTGGCTGATTACCAATCTTTAAGAAAACTGACTTGCCGATTCTAGTTTTGGCTGATACAGGGTGGCCCTACTTTTCTTTTTACTTTTTTTTTTTTTTTACTTTTTCGTACACTTTTCAAAGTGCATTGAAGCACACGGGGATCATTTCCAGCGCTTTCTGTAAAGAGTGAGTAAAGATTTTGGCATTTCAAGTTCTTTCTTTCTTTACGGAAGGCCGGCAGTAACACTATAGTAACGCGGGCTACTTTTTTGTGGGCCACCCTGTACCAAATTTTTTGTCGACTTTCTTGCTGAGATGGCAAAGGTGAGGTGACTATTGTTAACTGCAAGCGTGCAAACATGACCTGGTGGGCAGAACTGTCAGTCAAACCGCAACAGAGAACAGTGGTTGATTTTTAGACCTTTGCAGACAAAGCTAAATCGGTGGATGATATCGGCTTCAATAAGTATCGGCTTATCACCATTCTCCCAAAATTAAAAAAATCTGGGCCAATTTATTGGTGCATTCCTACTTTATATCTGTGTCTTTGACATTTCCAGTTCATCAGTGGGCTGCGAACAATTTCTCTGGTTGTAAAAAAAAACCACCTGGGGACCAGCAGCAGTGACAGCTGAACCACTGGTCTGGCCAACAATCTCCATAACGCTGTTTCAAGAGGGCCGTTTCCTTCCCCCTGTACCACAATAATAGTCACATTTTCCTGTTGTGACTAGGTCTGACAGTGAAAAAAATATCCCCTCTGTCATCTGCCATTGAATTGTGGTGTTGAAGAGCAAGTTTGTTTCTAGTTTTTGTATGCTACCATTGAAATGCCAGAGATTGTCTGTGTGTTTATTAGGCACACTGATGGTGACTGTAAGGTATGTTAAATGTGTTACAGAAAAATGCAGCACCTGTTTTTCAAAGCCGAACAGCAAAGACTTGAGCTGCTTAAGCCTCCGCAGTGCAGCATGCATCAGAGAGGCAGAGGAAAATCTCAGAACATGAGAGCAGGTCTGAAACCACAGTGTGATACATTTAAACACAATCCTTCTTCTTTTTTTGTTTCAGTTTAATTTAACTACAGTTTATTCACACATCAGCCATGAGATACAATACATATGTACAGTAAATATTATTACAAAGACTAAATGTTTGAAAGCGTCACCCCATGATAACTATTTAAAGATTCATTGGATTCACAAAGAAGAAACCGTTATAAGATACACTTATCTACACACGCGTTTCTCGGGGTACTATGAGCATAAGTAGCTTCAGTAAAAACATGGTGAGGACTCAGATCAACTTATAAGAGGGGCCCTTTAGATTGTTTTTCAACAGAAAATACAAAATTAAAGCTTGTGACAGTAAAGATGAACATGAGTGATTTATGACTTATGAAGGCACATCTGTTGCATTAACTGACCAGTCGTTAATGCAACGATGGGTCACAGTAACTAACCCATCGTTGATTAGATTGGCAAGGTTGTGGAAAACTACTAAAGAAGAATAACTAAAAAAGACTTCGCAAAAGTCCAAACACCCCCTTTATTCCATTTAGTCTCTGTATACTTACAAACATCTTTGTATTTTACTGTCATTGTAAATAGTACTTGGCAGTGCTGTACTTGTGTTGTACTTTAACAAGTCCAGAGGACTCCACAGCTCTTCACACTACACTCAGTCATTCACATGCTAATTGTAGCCACAGCTGCACCTGGAGCAATCTGACAGAAGTGAAGTTGCCGTGCACCTGCACCACCAGGCTCTCTGACCACCATCAAGGCGAGTGAAGTGTCTTGCCCAATGGCACAACGACACAGTCAGATGGAGCAGGAGCTCGAACCAACAACCCACCGATTACCGGACGAACTTGTACCACCATCGCCCCACGGTGACAGATCAACAAGCGTAGCAGAGGTTTAAAGTGAAAGGAAGTGGTTTTGAACATTACCAGATACATCTCAAACATAATGCTACCTTTTTGTGAAGTTCCAGAAAAAAAAACAACAACAACAACAACAACAAAAAAAACTAAAGAATTCAACAAACATGTCAGAGGTCTTCCACAAGTCTGGTTCATCGTGGTAAGAGATACTCTTTAACAACCATAAAACCAGATCTGTAGCTGAAAGTCTGAAAAGCTTGGGCACTAATGGGTCTTCCATTTGGACAATTACTCTACAAACAGATTAGTTTTAAAAAAGTCAAAGTTTTAAAATCAGGTTTACAAAGCCCTGATTTCAGCCCAATAGGAAAATTATGGGTGGAGATGAAAAGGTGTGTGTGAGCAAGCTAACTACAAACATGGCACAGTCACACTAGGCCTGTCAGCAGAATGGGACAAAATTGTAACAAAGTATTGTGAGAAGTTTGTGGAAGTAAATATTTAACCTAAATCACAGGCAGTTCTAACTACATGTTCATACAGCACAGCTGAAGACAAACACACCAGGCTCATCTATTCACTTCCAGCTGCTTGCCTGAACAATCACGGCTGACAACAAAAATTCATGATGCACATTTTAAACGTCTGTTACATGATAAATACAGAAGAAATATATCACATTAAATCACATTAAATGATAAACAATATGATAAATGCCAAACCCTATTCAGTATTCAGGAAAATCACAGTAAAACATTTTCAGTGTCCAAAGCTACGGCTTAGAGTATTTGATGCACAACAATGACAGCTGAGAAAGAGCGAGTCAGGGAAAAGATGGACTTATTGCACCTGATAACATCATTGCACTACTTAATAAAATTACCACTATAGTGTTATTTCCTAATGTTGCACAACCTTACTACGCTGAATATTGACATAATTCACCTTAAGAAAAAAATTGCTAATGAATACATTGATTTTTACTAGGTAAACAAATGTGTGAAGGGACTGGCAAAAGCATTCTTTAAATGCATAGAACATGCTGAATGGTTCAAACATTACACTAAACACAATCAGACTGAACATTATGGAGCAAGGCTGGTGGATCCTGGAAATGTTAATTAAACACAACGCTTGAAAGATTCCAGAGTTTTGCTGCAGAGCTGCAGTCTTTATTCCACCAGACCAAAGTGTGCATTGAAACAGATACTTAGGTTTTGCATCTTTGATGCAGCTCGAGCTCAGCTAGCTCATTATAGAGTTGTGATTCAGAAACACAGCCCAGAGGGCCTGCTGCATCGCATTTCACTTTCCAATGTCTGCTATGGTTACCACGGCCTCAGGCAGAGGGCCATTTTACACCTGCTGTACTGTAGTGGGTTGGGTCGTTCCCCATTAAAACCCAATAAAAGTTACACTTTGAAAACAATACAGCTCATAACCTAAGATAGGCATAGAGTAAAAATAGTTTTAAAAAGCAGATAAAATAAAAATAATTAAGTACAAAACTCATTTGAAGTATTATTAATGTGTTTGATATTGAAACAATCAACTTGTTTGTTGTTTTTTTCAGTTTAGTGAAAAACCACAAACAAATTTTAAAGAGGAAGTATTATATATTTGCCAGCCACATAGTACATACAGTATGTGAAGCATAATCAAGTAACTGTGTTAACTTCAGTTGTTATAAAAATCCTATATATATCAAATATGACTTAGAAATTTGACTTGGTAATTTAACACTTTGATTATTGGCCCTCTCTTTAAAAACTCCGGCTCTTTCTGAAACTCCGCCTTCAGGACGTCCTCACAACATGGCTCCTCTTTTAGCCCTTTAACAATGTTGATACTAGTGTTGCACTGAGAAGTGGCTCACATAATAAGCTCAGCAGATGCTCAGTTCCACCAGGTGTTTGCTAATTGCTGCTGGCTAGTCTGAAGGAGCTGAGTAGGGGAGTCGTTGGGGAGAGGCGCTCGATAATGTGGAAAATCGGAACCTTGGAAACCGCAGCTCCGAGGCGGCGATCGGCTCACCCAGGCATTTTGCACAGTTGAATGGTTGCCATGGAGATTCAGTGATTTCTCTAAATGCATGAAAGAATCAAGGCAACACTCCAAGTATGTTTTTGATGAGGGAGTAACATTATAACATGATGTAAAACTTATAAAAGCTGATTTTATATAAACTTTTGTAATCAAATGAAACCTGAACAACAAGGAAAATCTATTCACCACAGGCTTAATCATGTTACAGTAATCTTTACCATCAGAATGCTATTCTCAAACTCCACAGATGATCTTGGTATTTTATTAGACCTACAGGGGTAAAAAACAGATTTGTTTTGATAGATGACACCAGATTGGTCCTCAGAGATGACCAGCAGCAATCAGTAGGGCTCTGATGGAGAACAAGTGCGTGCTGATAAGATCCGGTACTGGAAGGGTTGGATGCATTATTGATAGATGCATTCATCTAAATACCGCAGGATATCTATTCCTTTTGTGTCACGTACAAGTACCTCGGTACATTTTTAGATGGTGGCCTTAACAGTTAGTTATTACATTAATACTCATCAGTTGGCTCTTTTTATGAGTTATTTGAGACTGCTCATCTAGACACATCAAACACAAATCAAATATTCTTTTTCTTTTGTTGTCATGGAGACAGATGTTTGTCACAAACTTCAATACTGCTAGTTCAGACTAAATATAAAACAATAAAAACTGGCCAATGTAAATTCTGATAAGTAAACAAATAAGAAATAAGACTCACTCTCTGCTTACAAGTGTTTCATGCCTGGGAGTCAGGGGTCGCTGGACGGTGATAGCTCTTTGGTCCACTTTTCCTCTTCATGCACAGAGAACAGAGAGCTCATCTCCCCTTACTGTCTCTGTCACAGCCACTGTCTGTCAGCACCGGCGATAAGTGATTGCCTGGTTTATCTTACACTGATAGGAGTGCCAGCAGAAAGGAGTTAGCACCTTTCACAGTTTAATATTTCCTTCCCGTACGCAGACACAGGGGTGCTGCGGGACGGGGGAGGTTACTTCACATGTTCAGATCACTCATCTGTAAAGGTCAGATAAATCATTCAGGTAATCAATAAAAGCAGCTCTATGCAGTCTAACTCACAGGAAGAATGGTGGGAAAACTCAACATCTTCTGGACACCGGATTAACATCTTTTTGTGGTTGTGCGTTTGACCGTAAATGCAGGCAGTGACATGTAGCATAGATCAACTTATTGTGTCAAGCTGCTCTACTTATAACATCAATGGATCAGCCATTACAGTCAGACCTGTAAAATATTGGCATGAATAAAATGACACATCTTCCAGAAAAATGGAGGGAAATATATTCTAGAACTTATTGCAATTTGCTTATATTTTCATAAATGCTGATAAATAATATACTTTGTTTAGATATCTAAATAAACTTCCAGGAACGTATTGAGAACATGCCACATGCTGGTAAACAAGAACAAACTGTATTTGATGAATGAATTGAATTCTACTGTAAGTTGTTTAACTTACTTCACCTTTTCAGCGTGTAATCTGTTCTCACATGTAATCCTATGCCATTCCGTGTATCCATTTCAAAGCATGTCAATCAAAGCCTGTGTCAGCACACTGATTGTAAGGTAACACACAATCGCATGCTTCTGAACAACTAAAACAGTCCCAATATTCAAATCATCAGTTTAAGTACTGCGAATATTCCTCTTGTGCTGCCACCGAAGCTCTGAGCAGTCAGGGCCATTATTCAGGTATTCTGGGGATGGGTCTCTGTGAATCAAGACTTTTTTAATTCTAAGTCCTGTTGGGTTCTATTCAGAGGTATCCAAAAGATTAGCAGGTAATCAAAAGCAGATGATTTTCGGCTTAACTTGCCCCTATTGGGAAATGGATGGACTGAAAATAGAAAATCTGTTCTTCTGACCAGTGAACGCATCACAAAGTAAGAGCTAAAAGGTTATCCTGACAACACTCTTCAGTGTGGAAGCTGTTAGAAGCTACAAGGTTTCCACAGTGATGCATTTTCTGTTCATTCAGACAACTATAATACAGAGCTAGCATTCGGTGGGGTGCTGACCACTGAATGCACCCTACCAGTGATACAGTGATCGTCAGTAGTCTGCGAGTTATTAATGTACCTAAGGTGTTTAAAATGGCTGAAAATGTGTTTTTGTTTTTTTTGTTGTTTTTCTTGACGTTCTTATGAAGAGTCACCCATCTAGTTAAAATACTTCAGCCTTAATTCACTCTGGGAGGAAATTGGTCCAATCAAGCCAAATTGCTAAAACACCTCAATTACAAGAACAACCTCTGATCGGTTTACAGCCAAATCTAGGCTATTAGACCGTCTCAGCCTTCCATTTTCTTTCTGTTTGCTGCCTAAGCAAAGAAAGGAAAAGGATCCGTCCCTTTAATAAATAACACAGGGCTTTGGCTCGCTACTGTTGGTCTGTCAATGAACCAGATGAATCAGAGTGTAAGATAATCCATCTGGCCACACAGGCAGACACACAGACAGAGTGTGACCACGCCAAATCAGTAACAAGGCATTAAATCTATCTGTTGGATCTTTTGTTGTCACAACTGAGTTTTCTGCATATTCTGAAATCTCAGTTTTACTTTGCCTCTTCGCTAAGGCTTTAT